>NW_021319160.1:1072258-1109310 GCF_001605985.2 Dendrobium catenatum | reverse complement strand
ATAACACTACACTAGCTTGACATTTCTTTTGAGCTAGTCTTCATTCTATTTCCAATAGGCATTCTAACGAACACCTTACATGCATGCTATGATAGAAAATCAAAGGAGCTCTTTATGCACTTGGTAGTTTACACCTAAGTTCTAAATCCTATGACATAAAATAAATGTAGGTTCACAAGTTAATTGGCCATCTCAAAACCAAAAATAAATCAACATTGCATAAGAATGTAAATCAATTAATGAATCTCAAAATTATCCATGCCAATTAAGAGTGAACACACTCACTTGGAAATCAAAAGGAGAAGGGGTGTGATGACATACACACCCCAAAGCATCAACCCACATTTAAACTTACCAAAAAAATAAAGCTCTTCATAGATATAATTTGCTTCCAAATAAATAAAAATAAATACTCACAAAAAAAAATTCTAGATTTCTATGAGGAGAAATCATGGTAGCTAAGGTAGAGAAAAGAGATTAAGGAAGAGGGAAAAAGAAGGAATAGAGAAGGAAAAGGAAAAAAGGGGAAGAAGAAGAAGAAGAAGGAGAAGAAGAAGAAGAGAACTCACCTTGCAAAGAGGAGGGGAGTGAACGGCTTGGAGGTCGGCAGCGCAGATCGGGGCGATGCCGGCGTCGGGTTTGGCCTACAAGCGCGAAACCGAGAGGGAGCAGGTGCGGGGTCGTCCGGGATTCGCGAACAACAGCGAGGAGCGAGCCTCGACTTCCCCTTGCTTCTGCGAACAACCAAGAGGGAGCGGCTTGCTGGGTCGTCTGGGATTCGCGAACAGCAAAGGGGCTTCGGCCCGTCGGTTCAAGACAGAGAAAACGAGAGAGGGAGAATGTGAATGCTGGGGAGGAATATCACGGGAGCTGGGCGGCTGGGGGTTTCGGAACCGAGAGCTGGGAAAACGAGGGAGAGAGCTGGAGCGAATTAGGGCCAGAGAGGAAAGGTCTCGGGCGTGAGAGAGAGCGGGGTCGAATGCCCTGTCTCGGAACCTTCATTCCGAGTAAATCAAAACATATTGCCGGAAAAGGAAGCCCGCCTCTTTTCGTCGTCGCGCTCCAGCTTCTAAAAAGGCCGAAAACAGCTCAAGTATCTGCTCGATGCTTGCTCGAATCGCAGAAAGCTTCTGATCACCGCGATTTCAGCCGAACCACGGATCTCGCTTGATCGTGGCCGTTGACAAAATTCCCTGATCTTGCAATTAATTCAAAAATATCTCAGAAAGTTAAAAGGAAATTAACGAAATTAAATTGAGCTGAACCGAGTCAAATTCAGCTAAAATTGGGTTAGACTCGAGTCCAAATTCGGCTCGATTTGAGCCGACTTTGGTTCGAGCCAGCGCCACGAATCTAATCAAACAAAATTAAATTCAAAATAATCACCCATTTAAAACAAATCGAGCACGACATGACCTAAACAAATTAATCGAGTCTAATTGAACTCATCCGAGTTTGATCCGGCTCGAGTCGGGTCGATTCGAGCTCGAATTGGGCTCGAGGAGGTTCGATTGGATTGATTGAACGAGCTCGAGCACGCTCGAGCCAAAATTGAGGTCAACAAACGGACCCCCAACATATTCGGAGAACAATGGGTGAACCGTATATGTTGGCGTTGACCTTCCTAATTTTAGGAAGATACAACCCTAAGGTCGGCCAAATAAAGTCCTTAAGAAAATACAGTCAACTAGTGAGAACAAAATCAATAAAGAAATCTCAAAGGGCCAAGTAGAATTCAACGCTCACCTATGGGAAATATCTAGAGATGATACGGAAAGAAGGGAAATAATAACTCGAAAATCAAAAAAATATCAAAGAGAAATGATCAAAGGAAAACAGTAATCATAGGAAAATAATAGTAATCAAAAGTAATGGAATCATCTATCTGCCTGACCACATCGCAACAGCAGAATAGAGAAAAGCAAGGGGGGTCCCACATTCACCTGACCATATTCGCAACAGCGAATGAGAACAGCTCAATATTTGATAACATTCCGTCCTTGTTGTTGAAATTAATCAAGGAAGAATGTGATCCTTTTATTACTTGTAATTAGTTCTTTGTTCTTAATGCATTTCATTGCAATTCTTCAAAAAAAAAAAAGAATAGGTCAATTTGGTCAAATATGGTAAATTTGGTCAAACATTGTGACCCATGGATCACCATGGGTTCCATTGAGTTTAGGTAAGATTATGTAAGTGTTTGGAAGGTTTGGATTTCATGTCAAAGTTTAAAATTGATTAAATTAATAAAATGTATTATTTATATCAAATGGATCCCATATGGTCAACTGTGGTCCACCTTTAGCTTCATTAGGTCTAAACATGCTTAAGGAGATGTTTGAAGGTCATGGGATATAATCTTAGGGTTTAGGACTTAATCTAACCCAAGAAATTCAAAAAGGTATACATTTAGGGTTTAAAGGGCGCTATAATTAAACTTGGTCAACCAGGTGTTAACCATGTGTCTCAAGTAGATAAACCACTTAAGAGATGATTTTGAATGAGTTTAGGTAATTACCAAGGGTTTATATTTAGGCCTGAAGGGAAATGGAATAAGTGGAATAGATTGTAATTAAGGTGAACTTGGTTTGTAAGCTAGATTTGAACCATAAGAGGGTTTAGAATGGCCTTAGGATGGGTCTAAAACATTATACAAATGGTTTGGAGGCTCCTAAATTTTCACTTTGATTTTGTCTAGGTTGGAAACGATATACTTTCCCTAAATTTTCTATAGGTTAGGTTTGCAACAATAGTGATAAAAAAGGGAGTTTAGACCTCATTAAAATAATGAGGCCAACAATTATGAGCATAGTGTGTGACATGCATCATGGACAATGATTAGTGGCTACCCCTCAACTTTCTTTCTAAAGGGTGTCGAGTAGGGTCCTGTGTACCTTGAGTTCTCTGATAAGCCCATGAGATATGAGTCACCAACTATCTACTGAGAAACATAAAAAGCATATGTGAGTATATGAAAAGAAAGTTTGATTAGAGCAAATCTGAATATAATTTTGAAGGGTAAAATGTCTAATACATAACTGTTTAAATCTGATGCAACTTTGTTCAATAACTCATGAAAATAACATAACTTTATGAATTGTACTTATAAGAGCTTTTTGAAGATGACTACTCTTCTTAGTCAATCTTCCTTGAAAAAAGAACCGAATTTTTTACTCTTTATTTTAATGAAGCATATATATATATATATATATATATATATATATGTGTGTGTGTGTGTGTGAAATTCATTGTCTCATTCCTTCAATTATTCATTAAGAGCTACATAGTAAGGCTAATTTTGAAGGTTTTTAAATAAGATACTAAGCCGGCTTCGTTTGGGACGACTTTTTTAATGATGCTTAAAACAGCTTTTTAATACAAAAATTAAAATTTTTGGACTAAAAGGTTGCTTTTAATAAGCAGAAAGAAAGCTGTCCCAAATGAAACATAAATGAGGTTAATGCTGAAATTGCTCATAAAATAACAAGAGGGTTGTAATTACTGATCATTAAGTGGTCTCAAAGAAGATAGAAATGTTGAGATGGCATGTCATCTTTTCAAGAACAAAAAATGATAAAATTAAATTAGATTTTAGAGTCAATCAATTAATGCTAAAAAAATAAGCCTCACTCTGTCACCTTTGAATTTTGGATCAATTGTCTTCTGAGATTATTTCCATAATGACATTTTCTGATAGCCAACAAGTTACTTACGCATGACTATGATTAGAAGGTTATTTTTTAATTGAAACTATTATCTTTTCTATCAGATTATTATAAGAGATTTATCACGAAAGAACATCGATGAGATGGGCATGTTATATAAAACAGATAATGAGAAAAATGATTTTTCATTTTTATTGAAGGATAAAGATGTTCTTATAATAAAAGCTTGTAACACTGAGTAGTAAATTAAAAGGAGTTTACACCGAGGAATTTCTCAAGTCATTTTCTTGTTAAGGATGAATCAGATTGGGTCGCCAATAAAAGAGAAACAAAGGAACTGTTAGGATGTAAATTCGAAGCTAAAAGGAGCAAAGGGGAAGCCAACGTTGGGGGATCATTACCTTAGAGCGACGAAGAGGAGGATTTAGAGAAACTAATAAATAAAGAGAGGAATGAAACAAAAGCTTCAAAAAAACAAATTGAAGCTACATATTAAGAAGATGAAACATGAGGGGAATCAGTGGCGGAGCCAGAAATTTTATTCAAGGGGGGCACCATTTGGAACAGTTTTCTTACTGTTTTTTAAAGCATATAGGCACCCTTAACTCTTAGAAATAATTATCTACAGTTGTTGTGACTTCAAAGTTTTATTCCATGAATATTATCAACAAATTTATTTTAAAATATATATATATAGGCACATCAAATTTATTTTTTCTGCTTTATATTTTGAATATATCTAACGATTTAGACTTCGTTGGGGCAATTTTTTTACTATTTTTAAAACAATTTTTTAGCTAAAATTTTTTTCAACTAAAAATTTTGCACTAAAATATAGTAAGTCGTCCCAAGCAGTACCTTAAACTAACCAAAAATTTTATTCAGGGAGACCTAAATTAAAATAGTTCCATTTGTAGTCTAATCTGAAATATTAGAATATATTAAAATAGTTCTGTTTGTCTCCTCATTAACGGAGCCAAAAGGAGCTATAAGATCAAATTAAGAATGCAAATAACATGGCATGAGAAGAATCAGCCAAGAACAATAGGAAGTAGATGACAGAGAAAATGTAGGAGACAAACTGTACTTTCTATATGTAAAAGCTTAAATGATTATAGTGCTCAAAGTGAGTATATATAAATAGGATTTGGTACAGTTTGTTAAACATGTTTGTTAGAGATGGGACTTAATTTCTGCTACAGCTTATTTGCTAATAAAAATGAAGCAGCAACCAAGGAAATAACCTTCTATTTTTTTTTAGGGGGGCCACGTGCCCCCCCTTGCCCCCCCTCCCTCCGCCTTTGAGGGGAACCATCATCCAAAGAGTTACCCAAAGTTTTTATTGAATGGAAGGATCGATGTGGAGGGAAACGAATGCAATGGGCAATTCAAATTGGAGGGACGATCCAACACATGGGATGAGAAATTTTCAACTAAGGAGAGGCGAAGGCTAGTGCAAGAGATAGGGCCATTACATAGGATGAAAGATTATGAGGGTCCGTAGTACAATTAGATGTCTAGATGTCAAAATTGGTATGCATAAGAGATGAAAATATCAAAAACAATTATGCCTTGTTTTGTCATAATCTAGTGTAACACTAACATTGCCAGGTCACAAGTCTTGGATGAGAAAAATAGAGGGTTTTGTTAGGTAGTTGACAGCCAGCATAAAACTTATCGAATAATCATGTCATGAATTCTTTAATGTATTGTGTTAATGCTATGACATTCCTTTTTAACATGGCATAATAGACAAAAATGATTCATCTAGCTGACCCCACATAATGGGATTAAGGCTTGATATTGTTGTTATTATTGTTGTTGAACATATCTTCAATCATCACATTTCCCCTTATATATCAAAACTCACAATAAAATTCTAACATATTTTTTCAATTCCATCCAACTTTCAATATTTTGATCACAGCACATAAAAACATACGAGTTAATGCTATGATGTTCCCTTTTAACAGGGCATAATGGAGAAAAATGATTCATGTAGCCGATTCTGTAGTAGGATAAAGACTTAATTTTGTTATTGTTATTGTTGTTTGTCATACTCTAGTGTTCTAATTATTTGAATAGCATGCAATTAAGCATATTCCCGACATTCACTTTCATATCTTCAATCATCAAATCCCCACTTATATATCAAAACTCACAATAAAATTCTAACATTTTTTTCAATTCCATCCTTTTTTCAATATTTTGATCACAGCACATAAAAACATACGAGTTCAGTAGTTTATATTCTTAAAAGATGCAGTAAATTTGAAATTATCTATTACTGTAATGTCATGCACGTAATTCACCCAAGTGCATAATAATTATAATATTTATCAAACGCTTAACCAATAAATTGAAATTGTTTTAGTATTAACTATTTAATTGCCCAATCATATAAAAGTAATTAATTTCAATTAGTAAGTCTAATCATCAAATACCTTGTCAACTCACAGCCTTGTTCCAACCTCCATACATTTGCCGGCTCCATATCCATTGCCGGCTCCTTGACAAAGTCCCAAGCTCAACTCTTTCTTCCCAAACTCAATATAAATAAACTCCTCTTCAAGAAAAAAAAAAATATAAAAAAAAAAGCTCGACCTCTCCAAGCTCTCTCTCTCTCTCTCTCTCTCTCTCTCCCTCCTGCAAATTTATATATGCCAAAGAAGTTTAAAAGAGCTAAACTACTTCAAATATAGTATAAGGGAGATGAGGCAGGCAGGAATTTACTCTGGAATGATGTGGGGGAAGAAGCCATGTCCCAACTCTCTCCCACTGTCAAGAATAAAGAAAATCATGAAGCAATCAGGTGAAGATGTTAAGATGATATCATGTGAGGCTCCGTTGGTTTTTGCCAAGGCTTGTGAACTGTTCATACAGCAGCTCACGGTAAGGTCATACAAAGTCTCCGTTCAGGCTAAAAAAAGGACTTTGCAGAAGGATGATATCGTCACCGCGGTCAAAGCCACAGAGGTCTTCGACTTCCTTGTGGAAATGGTCACCGCTTCAAACGCCGATGATTGTATGAAGACGACGAGGGAGAGAACTTAAGGATTCATGCTGAAGGAGTAGAATCCATTAATTTTATTTTGATAAAAATGTTCTAATTAGCTTGTTTGTCATTTACTGGATGTATCAAAATTTGCATTTTCTTAATGATGCATGCAATTGAATGTTGAATTTTGCTTTTTAAGTTGCTTAAATTATAAATGCATAATATGATGTATGGTATTAAGGGAATAAGTTGTTGGATTTTGATTGTTTTATTAGAAGAGCGTTGGGATGATAATCCACGCATTTTAGCCCAACACTAAAAAGCTTCGTTTGGGTCAGCTTTTAGCCACAGTTTTTTTTTTTTTACTTTAAAAAAATGTTTGTAGAAAATACGTGTGGGTATTGGCTTAATTTTAACGTTGATGGCAGTACTGCAGGAGGTTAGTTTTTTTCAAAAAAAAAATTTGGGTACATCAAGTTTTAAGCGAGTTCAGTTTCATATTTATAAGAATTGTTAGTTTTATATGATAAAACTGTATATTTATCACGATGAGGCCTAAATACTGTTCTTGCTCACCATTAGTGTTTAGCTGTGCTAACGTTGGAGCAAAGCTAACATATAGGAACCTTAGGAAGAGGTATAGGGTTTTCAACGTTGACAAAACTAAAGTGGCTTAGGAACCTCCTTAACCATTTTCATGATGTGTTTGAGCCATTCCATGGTTAAAACATAGGCGAAACCCAAGTTGCTTATATTTACACTCAATGCCACTCAATGTGACATTTCATGTTTAATCTAAACCTAAGCCCTTGGGAATGAACTAAACCCATGTAAACTCATCTCCTTAGTGGTTTAACCAATTTTGGAACCCATGCTCTAGAGTTGGTTGATCAAGTGTGACCGTGGACTATTTAAGACTCTAAATTCATATAAATAACACTTCTTGGGCTAGTTCAAATCCTAAACCTTAGGATTGTGTCCCAAAGCTATCAAACATCACCATGAACATGTCTAAACCTAATAGAGCCAATGGTGGACTATGGTTGACTATGATTGAACAAGTCACCATATAAGCTTCATTTAGCCTAAATGACTATTTCAATGATTAAATCAATTTTAGTCTTTTGCATAACATCTTAAACATTTTACATTTTCATAACTCACCATTGGAGGCCTTGGTTCACTTTCGATCAATATGGTTGACCAAGTTGACCATATATAGCCCTTTTAACCCCATACACACATTACACTTGATTCAATCCAAATGGCATTATAACATGGCTTCCAAACCCATCCATAGCTTGCTCACATCCTAAACAGCCTACCTTGGCTAGCACAAGCCTTATGCTAGCTTGGGTAACCCAATCAAGCTAGCCTGAGTTAGTTTAAGTTGTGTAAAACCCATTCTAAATGAACTTAGCCCGCTCCAAGCTTGCCTATGTGACCCATTTCCTACATTGATTTTACTTAAACCTAGCCTAGCTAAATTGTAGTGAATGGTGGTCATCAATTGGCAAGAATACTCTAGACCTCATCACTTACGATGAGATGTTAATCTTAGAATTATGTTTGATTATATAAATGATATTGTCTAAAACCCTATTTTTATCCTTGAACACATTATAGGATATTCGGTTTGTTTTTCGAGCTGGTATGCTATTCTCAATAGAATATTCGATCACAAAAAGAGGAATTTCCCAAATCAAATATGTGTGGTTCTATTTTCCCACATTATTGCACTAAAGATTTTTTTTATTTTGAGTTTATGAACACTTGAAATTCTAAGTCAAATTCATGGCTAAGAACTTTAAATTTTCATGAAGGCTAGATAAGTCCTCAAATACACAAAAGAAGATTACATGATATTATAAACTTTTTGAAGACACTCACATATGAATTTGGGAACAATTGGAGCTAAGGATATGCAATTATCACTAAAATAAGGTTTAATGAGTTAATGTAATTACTTGAAATATATAGAACTATTGGCCTTGATATTGCACTCGTTAGATAGTGCTCTCTATCTTAAATCCATGGAAGGGCATTAAATAATTTGACCCACCGGATTATGAGCAATAATTTTTTAAAGTTTATGACTCCTATATAAATTAAATTCTCCTAAATATATCACTACATTTACGTAGTGGAAAACCGACTTAGCATGTTCTTTCCACGCAGTGCATGCTAGTTGGCAGCTTAGATACATGGTGGGACCCTATAATAATTCAGATCAAATGAGAACCATTTGATCTAAGAAAAATCAATATTTCTATTTTTATCAGCGTATTAGTAAAACTTAAGTTAAAGAGGCTTTAAAGAAAATGAAGGGTGGAAAAGCTGTTGGACTTGATGATATTCCAATAGAGGTGTGGAAATGCTTATGAGATGAATGAATTTCTTGGCTTACTAAACTTTTTAATACTATTTTGGAGACTAAAAAGATGCCAGATGAGTGGAGAATGAGTGTGTTAATTCCTATTTTGAAGAATAAAGGTGATGCACAAGATTGTGCGAATTATAGAGATATTAAGTTAATGTGACATACTTTAAAAATATCGGAGCGAGTTATGGAGCATAGGTTGCGGCATGATACTAATGTTTCTCAAAATCAATTTGGATTCATGCCGGGTAGGTCAACTATGGAAGCCATACATTTATTAAGAGGTTTGATGGAGAAATATAGAGCAAATAAGGAGGATCTACATATGATATTTATTGATTTAGAAAAAAAACATATGATAAAGTTTCAAGAGAAGTGCTATAAAGAGTTCTTGAAAAGAAAGGAGTCAATAATGCTTATATTTAAATCATTAAAGATATGTATGCAAGAGCTATTACCTGTGTTCAAACACAAGGTGGTTTGACCAAGTATTTCCCTATTTCGGTTGGGTTACATCAAAGATCAGCCTTAATCCCATATCTTTTTGCTTTAGTCATGGATGTTCTCACTAGACATTTTTAAGAGGATGTACCTTGGTGTA
Organism: Dendrobium catenatum; assembly: GCF_001605985.2. Lineage (NCBI taxonomy): Eukaryota > Viridiplantae > Streptophyta > Magnoliopsida > Asparagales > Orchidaceae > Dendrobium > Dendrobium catenatum. The sequence goes on along the minus strand of NW_021319160.1, from coordinate 1,099,666 downwards.
TGCTTTTTGCTGATGATATTCTTCTTGTTGATAAGACTAGAGAGGGAGTTGAAGGTAAACTTGAATTATGGAGATCAATCTTAGAGTATAATGGTTTTCGCTTAAGTAGATCTAAAACGGAATATATGGAGTGCAATTTTAGTAGTAATAGACCTAGTGAAGGGATTGCGACTTTGGGCGATCAAGTCATTAATAAGAGTACACGTTTTAGATATCTTGGATCTATTGTTCAGAGTGATGGTAAAATAGACGGGGATATTATCAGCAGAATTAAAGTTGGATTGTTGAAGTGGAGGAATGCATCAGGCTTACTAATGATAGAAATGTACCCCTCAAACTTAAGGGAAAATTCTATAAGATGGTAGTGAGGCCTGCAATGCTTTATGTTGCCGAATGTTGGCCATTAAAAGAGAAGCATAATACTAAGTTAAGTGTGGCAGTGATGAGGATGCTCAGGTGGATGAGTGGCTTTACCCTTAGAGATAGGATACAAAATGAGCATATATGTGAAAAGGTTGGAGTAGCTCCAGTAGAAGATAAGATTAGAGAGAGTCACCTTAGATGGTTTGGTCACATAAAACGACGGCCTTCCGATGACCCAGTTAGGAGAGTAGAGGTATTTGATTTTACTTATGTTAAGAAAGGTAGGGGTAGACCCTAAAATTTTTGGTTAGAAAATATTAGGAATGGCCTTTCTTTATTATATTTAAACGAGAATTTGACTTTTAGTAGGACACAATAGAGAAAAAGGATTCATGTAGCCGACCCCACGTAGTGGGATAAAGGCTTGATGTTGTTGTTGTTGTTGTAGTAATAATTTTTTAGAGTATAATCTAAGGTCTAATATAAAGTAAAGGTGGTCAGACTCCACCAACAATAAGCCTGGATTTCTATCCCTACAAAAATGTAGATTTGAATATGATTATTTATTTTGGTCTTCAATATTTTAGCTTCTGAATTTTTTTTAAAATTTTAATGGACAATAAACTTAAAAGGAAGAAGAAATATTTTCTTTTGGAATGTATTAATGTATATAAATAATCATTTTTAAATTTTTTCAACTCTTGACAGTATACAACTCAATCTAACTTTAAAAGTATCTAACATATTTATATTTATATTTGCCTTTACATTTAAATTATTGCCTTGGTACATTCTACATTGTAGGAATATAAAAGAGCAGTTTATATATAAAAAAAAAAATACATATACAATGTAGTGTAAGTGTATACATAAAAGTAATCCAACCTAAGAGCCTACTCCAAATGTGCACCAATAAAAATGTAAACATAACATCCATAGTACAAAAAATAAACACACCAAATATGGGTATCCTATAGGCAAGGCACTCCACAATCACACCAAATCAATTCATAGGCCTCGCCTATACTAAAGTTGGTTTTTTCTAGCAAATCACCTAAGTGTGTGGATAAGCTTGTGTAGTTAGGATAGGTCCTAGGCTTTATTTATTTGAAGTTTTTTACAAATTAAATTTATTGATTTAAGTTCATTGAAGGTTGATTTGAATTCAAGTGTTTAGTAATTTAGAAGTTTTAGATTTATTTTAAGGGTGTTTTGATATTTGTTGTTGTTTAGATTTAGGTTTTAAAGAATATAACACACAAGAACTTCTAATTGTAAAAGTCATTGATTAGAAGGTCTAGGTTCATATTTGTAATGCTACCAATCCTCCCAGTTGGGGTAAATATGTTACATAGTGTATTTGCATTTTAATTAATTATTTTAGTCTTTAAAGTTTTCCAATCCAATATATCTTTTCCTTCCTAAAATGAGTCAAGCACAAGGGTATGAAACCTTCAATGTCAAAGTATTTTGTTATTAAATTTCAATTAACTTAATTCATTGATTATTGATTTATTAAATTTTGTAATTTAGTATTTACATTTTATCAATTCATTTTTGGTGTTATCACAACACACATGAGGACTAAAGCATCCTTAGGATATATAGCCCAATAGCCCGATGTATTCTAGCCTAAAAACTTTATTGATAGAGTGTTTACTATTTATCAATTACTAATTTATAAATTTTATGACTTACCATTTCTATTTGTTAATTCGTTCATGGCATTACCATAATAGGCATGTGGACTAAGGCCTCTTTAGTATACATAGCACTGCAGGTTGAGGTATTCCAACCTAAAAACCCTTATTGACATAATGTATATAATTTAATTCATTCAGTTATATATTTACTAAATTTTCTTATGATTTACTGAATATTTATATTTATTAAATGAATTAGGTTTGACCAATTATTAATTGATTGATTTAAAATGAATTATGAAACTTTTATATTTATCATAAATACTATACCAAATGATGAGTTCAATGCCATTGAGATTTTTTCATTTAGAATTTTTTTTGTAATTAGTTATAATTTTTATAAGTTTAACATATTCTAATGAATCAAATCTGACCAATTAATGACCTTTTAATTTACAATAAATTTTATATTTTTCATAAATACTAGATCCAATTATGAGTTCAATGCATTTGAGTTTGTGTCATTTTGAGTTTCCTATAATTAATTATTATTTTTACAAGTTAAGGATATTTAATGAATTATTTAATTAAGGGGATTTCTTATTGTAATACCAAATTAACTCCAAACTTCTTGAAATCTTCTCAAATGTCACTAATGACTACTAGGAATGATTACAACTATTTAATTTTTTTTTTGGAATTTATAAAAAACTTTAATTATTAATTTTAATTAATTATTAATTTTTTAAATATTAAATTACTTTCTATTTCAATGAATTTCAGGAGGGTATTTAATTATTCTCTATTAAGCTTTTAATACTAAGTAGTATTATACTTAGAATTTATTTTTTTTTTAATTTAATTTGGATTTATTATAAATTATTAAAAAATTTAGGTCAATTATATGTGTCAATCTTGGGTTCACTATTTGATAGACTAGATGAACTCTTAATGCAGTGAAATTTTAAAAATAGATTCATTTTTTCTTGTGATTCAAACCCATTGAATTTGGGTTCATCAATGCCTTTCTGTGTGTCATAATCAATCATCAAATTGTAAATACATCTATACATTTGATGATTTAATTTGGGCAATCTACTAATTTGAATTAGTGGCATTATAACTCTTGCATAAACATAAACATTATATAAAAAACTAATCCCTAACTATATGTATATTAAAAGTTATGAATTTTTATTGTTTCGGGTAAACTCATTACTTGGAACTTTGAAAATTCAATTCAACAATATCTAATGCTACCAAAGCCGAAGAATATTAGGGTATGTAGAGCACACACCATAGTTTACCTTGTCCAAAATTGAGAAGAATGTACTGGACGATTCATAGAGACAATTTTTAATCATCCCAAATTTTGTCCCGTACGATCTTAAGATGAATGAACTAATTGTACCGTACAATCCAATGATCATACTATATGACCAGTATGTAAGGTTTGAACATATTATACTATGAATGTTTAAGTTGTACTAGATAAATTATATTTTTAAACTAATCATACCGTCAATTCAAGATTGTACTGTACAAATAAAAATGATTGAATTGAAAATTTTGGATTTTTTCGAAGGCCTCATATTTAAACTCTCATATTAGACATTGAAGAATCCTTTGGCTGTTGCGAGATTTCTATAAGAGTGCTTGAGAGGTCTTGGAGTTTGGAGAAGTAGAAGGAGAAGTTGTGCGAGTGGGAGAAATAGTGTGAGGGGATTCATGCAGTTGCTCCAAGTAAGCTTCTATCTTTGTTTCTCTAGATATCTTTGTTAATCTTTTGGGATACTATGGGAAGAAAGCCTTCATGACTGAAGATCACCAGGTTTTCTGCCTCACTAGGATGGTGAAAAGGATTCCACATTCTCTTCCTCATCATGAGGGTGAAAAGGATTCCATGTTCTCTGCCTCACTAGAAGGGTGGAAAGGATTCAGGTTTTCAGCCGCAGCATAAAAGGGTGGATGAGATTTTTGTAAGGACTTCTATACCTTACTGTGGGAGTTGAAAGAGAATCACTAAATATTTAGTGCAATACCAAGAGAGGTGGACTCCGGGGATTGGATGTAGGTCAAGGTATGATCGAACTACTATAAACTTTATGGTGTGTTTGCTCCAATTTAGATCAAGTTTTATTTCTCGCACTTTTATTTCTTGCATATTATTTTTTTGAAATCTAAGATGATGATATTGTGATAACTTTGGATTGTTTTTGCAAAAAAATTATAAAAAAAAAATCTTAAAATCATAAGGAATAAAAACATTTTTCTATTCAATCAAAAGTATAAATTTTATTTTGTTCTTTGATATTTACTTTCACTTGTGTTTTAGCTTGACATCATTTAAAAAAAAAATAAAGTTTTTGAAAAGAAAATTTTAAACGCGAGTTCGCTCTACCACCTCTTGGTATGCTTTTGTAGTTCAAGTCGGTTTAATGACCCAAATTGAACATTTAATTTTTAGGAGGTTATTTAATATTTATCATTTAACTAATTGGGAACATTGGGAAGTTAGCCAACCATTTTGGTTGTTTTCTAATTATTGGCGTCCCCACACCCCATTTGGATCAAGCTGATAATTGATGATACTTAATTTCATTATGAGAATTAAACTTTTGTGGTAAAAGAATGGAAAGAACAAATAGTTGAAATTCTATTAAATAATCACCAGTGTTGGAGCAAATCTACATTAGTTTCTTTCTAAGATATGTTATTGGCCAATTTATTTCAAATTTAAAGTCAATATATGTTTCATACTTAGTATTTCTATATTTTTTTAATTCTTCATTCTAAATCCAATGCACCATTTATCCATGTGGTCTATTTTTTTAATAAAATATTAGATGTAAGTCACTCGTTTGATGAGCGACTTACATGTCGCCCAAACAACGGGCGACTTTTATATAACGACTAACCACGGGTGACTTTTATAATGGCTACCTGACTCATCTCTGCCTAGTCAGCCTAAGATACCAATTAAAAAAGGGTGATTATGCCTAATTTTAAATATTTTTTTAAGTATGCTTAATTACTTATAACTACCTAATCATGCTTAGAGTGAAAAATTGCCCTTTTTATTCAATTATTATCATTTTTTTTATTAAAACTTAATTAATTGAGTTTAATTATTTGTATTCAGCTATTATTATTATTATCATGGCAATGGGAAATTAATTAGGGTTGAAAAAAATTATGGGATGTATGTGGCATCCCATAGTTTACTCCCTCCAAATTTCAATCCAATTGGAAGAGTGTTTAGGGTTTAAAAAATGAAAAATAAGAAACCTTCAAATTCAAATTAAATACTATATATATTGCAATCCGGAATCCCTAGCTTATGATTTTTAAGATAACAAATATTATTGATTACCTTTTGATTTCACCAAGCATTTGTATTCAATATCCATTTTTATGTGCATTAACATTTCAGGTATGTCATACACTATGCAAGAAGTTTCAAGGCTCAAGATTAAATAGAATAGGAAAATGTTTTACAAGAGTATGTATTTTTACATTTATTTATTATTTACATGTTCTGGTTCGAAGTCCTATAAAAGGTGTATGCTAACTTGGAGACCATTCATATACACACAAGGGAGCGAGAAAATTGAAAATCTAATTTTTTTTTTTAACAAATCATACTCTACGATCCAGATCATCCTCCACAATGAAGTATCTAGAAAAATGGTTTTAAATGATTAATTATATAATAAATATTTTAAAACTAATATACAATACGATTAGTTTAATTTGAAAACCTTGGCTTCCAATCAGATTTAGGTAAGTATTTAAATTTTTATGTTTTGAATTGATCATACCATATGATCAAGACTGTACTGTATAATATTGGAAATTTACCTAAAATAATTCATGTGATTAGTAAATCAAATCAAGGTTTAATTACTAATATGAATCATACAGATCGATGTCAATTGTACTAGACAAAAGGTAGATATGTTCATCAATTATCTCTGAGCATCCTGGATGAAATCTTGATTTTTGAACTAATCATATAGTATGATATCAATTATATTGGATGAATGGTATACATAACTTAGAGTCATCCTTGAGTTTATCCTGTACGATTTGAAGAACATTAAGTCAATCATGTTGTACAATCCTAAGATCATATTATACGATCGATATAAAAAACTTTAACATATTGTTCTAAAACAATTCAAACCATAATGGATGAAATGAATTTTTTGAACTAATTGCACTACATTATCCTGGATTGTGTTGTAAGAACATTTTTGGCTCAATAAAAGTTTTAGAGTTTTTTTAAGTATAATATAAAAAATTTCTTATTTGACTATTGAGGAGTCTTTGTCTATTGAAGGAATTCTATGAGAGAGCTTTTTGAGTTTCAAGATCCTGGAGAGGGAGAAGGAGAAGTTGTGTGAGAGGGAGAAGTAATGTGAGGGGTTCATACAGTTGCTTATTACAAGATTCTGCCTTGATTCCTCCTAGTGCCTTTTTTGGTCTCTTGGGTAGCTCTGGTGAGAAAGGGTTTATGGCTGAATATTGAGATTCTAGTCCTTCACGAGGAGGGTGAAAGAGGATTCTAGGTTCACTGCCATCACTAAGAGGGTAAAAAAGCTTCAAGGTTCTCTACCTCCCTAGGAGGGTAAAAAGGATTCCGATACTTTTTCGCACTGAGTTGGTGGAAGAGATTATTATAAGGGCTTCTCTACCTTGTTGTGGGGCTAAAAGAGAGACACTAAAAGTTTAGTGCAGTACCCAAAGAGGTGGATCAGGAGAGTAAACGTAGGTCAAGTTTGACTAACCACAATAAAATCTGGTATGCTCATTCTACTTTCATTTCTGCACTTTTATTTTTCTTGTATTCTTATTTTCTTGTGCATTTGTTATTCTTGCAAATTTGTGAGTTAATTCTTAAGTTATGTTTGGTTTAATCCTTGATAGAAGAAAAAAAAAACAAAGAAAATTATTTTGTCATTGATATTTGTTACAAAAATTAAAAAGTGTGAAATTATTATTTTTTTATTATTAAGTTCTTCTACCTGCATTTGTGATAAGTTTAACTAATCAAACGGTTTCATTGAGATAATTTTAAATAACTAATTCACTTACCCTCTTGATGTCCCTTGGATAATTCAACAAGGTTTATCAACCTTCCTTAAAATTTTAATGGGTATTAAAGTGCGTCTCAAAATTAGTGATTTAAGAGTCCATGAGAAATGTTCAAATGGCGCATTTCAAAAATAGGAATACTGTGGAGGATTATTCTATAACATCTCCACCATTATTTAATAATATTTCATTTGACTTTTAGAAATTTTGTATGTCTACATTTTTATAATTAATTAATTTTTGCATGTGACATATGATTCAAGAAGTTGCTCAGTATCATTTAGGTTTTTTTATGGTATTAAAGTTGAAACACCTTTTATTGAATGGAGCAATGAGGATAGAGATCTCACATAACTTAATGAGAAATGATTAAATAATTTTCTTTTTTATGCACTCAAATTTGAGGAATATATTAGAGTCTCTACTTGTACTACTGGTAAGAAGAACTGGGATAGGTTATGCATAACTTATGAGAGTACAAATTAAGACAAGCAATCTCATTTAAATATTTTATTACATGTCTATAAATTTTTTTGCATGAAACTAAATGAGTATATCTCATACATGTACACTAGGTTTACTTACATAGTGACGTACTTGAGAGATTTTGGTAGAGAACTATCAAACTTAGAAAACGTTTATAAAATAATGTATCTACCTGATAACTATGATGTTAAAGTTACCTCTTTATGTGAATCTAAAGATCAAAATGTCTATTATATTGATAATTTATTTTGCTCACTCATTTTCTACAAGTAAAGTGTAAGTAAAAGACTTTTGGATGCAAGTGATTGGAGAAAAGAGAAAGCAGTGGCACTGAAGGCCCATGATTTAGAAAGTGATAGTTTTGCAGCTCAAGAAGGTGATGACATAACACTGATGACACGATAATTCAATTTTCTAAAGAGAAAGAAATATGTCATCAATACTGGAATAAAGGTAAATTAGGTAAAACTACTAAGGTTTTCCTTAAAACTATATGTTTCAAATGCATGGAACCAGGCCACTTGATATTTGAATGCACAAACTTAAAAGCATACCTTATCAAGCAGAAGGGTGAAGAAAGGTGAACTTCAAAAATGGGAAGCAATGGATGTAATAGACTTTTTAGGTAAACTCCACCTCAGATTCATTAGAATATGAAGCAGAGGAGGAGGTAACTAATTTGTGTCTTATGGAAAATAATAGTCTTGATCTCTCTATTCAATATGAGGGGTGCTCTAATAAAAGTCCTAGTGAGAGCATGTAGTACCAGGATAGTGGATGCTCATGGTACATGATTGGAGATTTAAAGAAATTCCTCATGCTGGAGGCTATGGCTCAAGACAAGGTTATACTAGGAGATAACACCACCAGAAAAGAAATGGACATAGGTTTGACTGGTCACTCAAAATACTTTATAATTGAAAAGGTTTTTCCAATAAATGGATTGAAATATAGCTTGCTTAGTATTAGTCAACATTGTTATAATGGTTTTGATATTAAGTTTCTATTTACTAGATGCCTGATAGGCTTAAATTAAAAATCATCATAGAAGGTAAAACAATTAATACAATTTACATGCTAGATCTGAATTATATTAATTATTTAAATTCTTTGTGTTTAAAACATATTATTGATGAATTATTTTTATGACACAGGCAATTAAGTCATGTAAGCATGAAACCCTTATGAAGATTTCTCATAAAGATCCAGTCATAGGTATACCAAAGATAAATTTATTTAAGTACCATCTTTGTGATGCCTATCAATTTGGAAAATAAATCAAATATTTATTTCATTCCATTAAAGAAATCCTACAAACAAATTTATTTGGGTCTATTAGCACAGTGAGGTTAAGTGGGAAGACCATTAGGAATGTGATTGTTGATGATTACTTTAAATTAATGTGTTAGACTCTTATCTCATAAAAGTGATTTGTTTGAAAAATTTAGACCATTTTTAGTTAGATTTAGAGAAAGGTAGGATGTGAGATATCTACTATTCATAGTGATAATTATGGAGAATTTGAGAAGGATAAGTTTGAAACTTATTTCTAGGAGCTAGGAATAGAACATAATTTTTTTGCCCCTAGTTAGTAGAACGTGATAGTTGAAATAAAGAATAAAACTTTAGTAGAAGCTACTAGGGCTATATTATCTGAATATTCTCTCCTAAGGTATTTTTTGTAGAAGTAGTGAATATTGCTTATTATATTTTGAATAAGGCAAATATTAGATCCAAACTCAATAAGATACCCTATGAGTTACTTAAATGAAGGACACCCAATCTTTCACATATTTATGCCTTTGGGTTTAAGTGTTTCATTCTTATTAATAGAAAATCTTCTCTAGGTAACTTTGATTCCAAGTCTAATGAAGGAGACTTCTTAGGTTTTTCTTTTATAGGTAAAGCCTATTGGATCTTTAATAAGACAAACATAGTTATAGACGAGTTTACTCATGTTATGTTTGATGAATCTGATAGATCTGGGGAGCCTAGGTTGGAAGAAGAAGTAGAGGTTACCCAATGAATAGAATTCATTGACCTACAAAATGGAGAAGAACCTCAAGTGTCATTGCTTAACGAATGGAGATATTTATTTAGTTAACCTAGAGAATTCATCTTAGGAGATCCATCTATAGGAGGATTAGACATGAACTTAGGAATGAGGTTAGTCATTCTACATTCATCTCAATGGTAGAACCCATAAATATAGATTAAGCCCTATTTGACAAATTCTAGATCCTAACTATGCAAGAAAAGTTGAACCAATTTGTTAGGAATAATGTATGAGAATTGGTTAGCAAACCTAATGACCAGAGTATTTTATGACCTAAGCGGGTGTTCAAAAATAAGATGAATGATTATTGAGTTGTGATTAGGATAAAGCTAGATTAATAGCTAAGGGGTAAAATAAAATGGAAGGCATTGATTTTGAGGATACCTTTTCCCCTATAGCTATATTAAAAGCCTTTAGAGTTTTGTTAGCCTTTACATATTTAGAGGCTTCAAATTATATCAAATGGAACTTAAAAGTGTCTTTCTGAATGGTGTTATTAAAGAGAATATTTATGTGGAACAACTCCCTGGATTTAAAATGCAACCTTTCCCAACCATATTTATAAATTGAAAAATGCATTATCTGGATTAAAGAAATCACCTAGAGTTTGGTATAAGAGGCTTAACATATTTCTCCAATATTGATCTTTTGTTAAGGGTAGTATAGATGCCACCCTATTCCTAAATGATCTACGCATTATTCAAATATATGTGGATGATATATTGTCTGAATAAATGAATGAAATTCTTTGTAATGATTTCTCCTAAACCATGAGTAGAAAATTTGAGATGAATATGATGTGTGAAATGATATATTTTATTGGTTTTAGTATAAAGTAAAATGATTAGGGTACCTTTCTGAGTCAAAGTAAATGTATTAAAGTAATTCTAAAGAAATATGAGATGGAAGGTGCTAAAGTAATTAATACACCCATGAGATGTAACATTCAATTTAAATAACCAACTCACCCACTCTTAGTGTGCTTAGGAAAGTTCAACATGGTTTAAAAACCTCACTTGAACTTTCAATATACTCTTTAAAACCATTGAAACTTAATTTTATATGCAGATCTCTCTTCCCTGAATCCATACAACCCTCTTTTAATTAGTTGGCTTAGTATTCAATTATTTGTGATTTTTTGGAAGTTTTTAGTATTTATAATAATTTAATAAAACCATTTGAGTAAAATTAGCTGGCAATGCTGACATGTCAAAACCATTCCATACCACTTGAACTTTCAATATACTCTTTAAAACCATTGAAACTTAATTTTATATTGCAGATCTCTCTTCCCTGAATCCATACAACCCTCTTTTAATTAGTTGGCTTAGTATTCAATTATTTGTGATTTTTTGGAAGTTTTTAGTATTTATAATAATTTAATAAAACCATTTGAGTAAAATTAGCTGGCAATGCTGACATGTCAAAACCATTCCATACAGTGTGGAGGGACTGGTCGTGTGGATGGAGGCAATTAGCCACATATGCATGTTGTCTTTACCTTATTATCATCACATTACATGCTACAAATTAGGCTCGTATGCAATTATAGCCATTCAAAACAAATTGAAAAGAATAAATGATGATGATTATGTCTTCCTCCTCAAGCATTCTGAAACCCTAAACTTACTTTTCAGCTCAAGCAATTTGTAGAATGAATATAGTTTTTCTAATACTTGCCCATACCTAAGCATCGAAGCATCTATTACAAGGAGTTTAGAAGCTTGGTCTAAATTGTACAAAGAGCTCTTTATTGACTTATATTTAGGGTTAGCTTTTGAGATTTACCAACATAAAATAGGCCTTAGGTTGCTAAATTTGGTCTCATTCTCTTCCTTAGTTCCTAAATCTAAGATCATAGAAGAGCTCAAAGATGAAGGTGTAATGAATAAAGGGTTCGGAGAAGTTGGATGGACATTCTATTAGACATTCTTATTACTCTTCGCCGCTAGCTTCCAGTCAATTAATAAAAACCAAGGAAATCACTAAGGACTCTTGAGAGGAAAATATTAAACCAAAGGAGCACTGAGAATACTAGATAATAAGCCTTAAGTATTCTCTTACTTTGTCCATTTTATCCCAATTTATCTTATGGAAGTTACACCAATGGTTGGGATTTTTTTGAGTGGTTTCTTGGATGCTATTTCTATTTCAAGCCATTAGAGGGTAGGGAGGTGGTCTAAAAAGATTAAAAGGGACCTCGTGCCACTTTCCGATGAAGGGACCACTTGGATCAAGTTTGGGTTGAACCAGATTATGAGCTAGATTTATAAGTTATATAGGAATATTATAAAATCATTTTTGAGTAGCTCAATTAGCTAGCATGGATTGGAAGCAAAGGCATTAAATGGTTTGACCATTGAAGTATATTTGATAAGATTGACTAATTTGATTAGTCAATAGGGTTCACTCTGACAATGACTAGCCTTAGGGGAGTTCTATATATTTTTTGGGTAAAGTCAATGGAGTTTAGAGGCTCAGGGTAAAAGTTTGCATAATAAGAGGAATTTAATTGGATATATGAAATAATTTGAACCAAATTGGCTTGGTTTGACAAGTTTAGGGTTTTGTTGACAAAGTTAACATTTGACCTGGGCAAGTGGATCAATCATGAGCAAATCATAAGGACTGAAGTAAGGTAGCCAATGTGATGGAGAGTTCATTCCACTAGTCAGATTGAATGTAGATCAGGGTTTTAATTGGTTCGAAGGTGTTTAAATTTGGTTTGGGAAGCTTGGCGTGCAATTGCTAATTAAGTCTAAGGCATCTAGGCTAGTAATTAGACCCAAGATAGGATGATGTGTTTATGGATTTAGGGTTTGAATGACCTCAATTGAAAATGAGGTCAACATTCTATCTCTTATGTTTTCTTCAAAATTTATAAAAGTGGTGGTTACATTCAGCAGTAGGTGGTTGAACCATCAAATTCTTGACTAGTTAAACATGATAAAATTTAACGAACACTTCAATGCTTCAATAATGTGAAGAAGAGACATCATTAATTCAAAGTAGGTGACATGGTGAGATGGATCTATCCTTCCTCCATAGTGCTTTAAGTTAAGTAATTTGAATTTTGAAGGTAGCCTTACCATTATAATCTACCTTAAAAAATGTGTGGGTCATTTTCAGCTCTACTCTTCCCACTCTCCAAGGAGGTGGGCAATATTCCTTATTACTAGTGAGAGAGCGGGATCCAAATGAACAATCCATTTTTTTAGTCTTCATTGATAAATAAAAAGGTTAGAGGATCCTTCTAGAGTGTTGTCTAAGTATAAATTATGAACTCTTTATTGCGTTAAAATTTAATAAAATTGTTATTTAAGTTATATTTATGCAAGAATTATTCAATAAAAGGAAAAAATTTTCAAAAATGCTTAACAAGTGTCGCAACACCCACAAATTCTGCACAACAACATTGGCATCTATATCACCGCAAAGCCTATTGTAGACATTACAGTGCCAATTACTCTAAAATTTTAGGAAAATCAACACTGCAATACAACCAATGCCAGCACTATAGTACATCACAACACTATTGTGACTGAAATCAGCACCGCAACACTAAAGTCTCTAGAAAAAGAGCGCTAGAGCACCAAGCATTCAATGATGTAATGCCGGATTATATATTCAAGCACTGTAGTGCTCAACTTTTATAGCACCAAGGTGGAATAGTTGCTGTAAAAGGTGCCATGCTGACTCAGCCAAACCACGAGTCCGTTCGACCATTAACTATTTTAGGTCAGCCCAACGCTGCAATAGAGCATGCACTATAGTGCTCAATCTAATATGACCTTCTTTATTAAATTTAAATAAGAATTTGAATCTTAATAAGAAAAATGGAGAAAAATGATTCATGTAGCCGACCCGATGAAGTTGGGTAAAGGCTTTTTTTTTATTGTTGGAAGAGTCACATTTCTTGTTGGCGACTACTTTAGGTGGGCAATGTGATTTCCTTGACTAAGCTCAATTATTTGAAATGTAACGTGATAATGAAATACATATATTGACAAGTATGAGTATATACATATATTCAGTTTTGTCTTCTATAAATAATCCATTATATAACATTATAAATAAATATTTTTAGGAGACAAATTTTTCTTGTTTGAAACCGTACCCTTAATCTAGCATAAACAGACTTGTCTACTTGTGATAAAATTTAAGGAATAAATCAGGTTCCAAGTTTTTTTTTTTTTTCTTTTAATTATAAATATCAGAGGCCTCTATTACCAAAGATATTACTTCATTTTGTTACAGAAAATTCCAAAGTCAAACTCTTTTCTTGAATTACTATAGACATTATATTGCCCCTCGGCACGCGTTCCTTCATTGAAAATATTCCTCTGCTGAGTTAAATTACCTAGCTTGCATTCTTTTGTGCATGACAGTGCTATTTTTTTCTCTTAAATTGAACAAGAATAAGCAGAACTCAATATGATTCTATTTGAGCGAAATTGCAAGCCACCATCACTACTTCTGTAATGATTTCACTTGAAAAGACCATTATTTTTGTTACCTCTAGCTTGAGGTGGATGGGTTTGTTGGCGACCACATGAATGTAGATTCCTCATCATGTTTAATCATGCTTTGAAGATGATAAGTTGTGTTCCTTCTTGTTAAGCATCATTGAACATTTCTTAATCTATATTGGTCGAGCCAATAAATGTTTTTTTTTCTGTTCTTCTGACTTGAAGCTATTTCCTCCCACGCGGCTCACATTTGAACCCCTAACTACCACAATTTTTTTTTTTGAATATTTTCATGAATTCTTTTATTAAACATTTAATGCAACTCGAAACTCGTCAAATCTAGGGCTACCCCAATTTGGACAACACCACTAATTGCACCTTTAAGCCTTTGTTTGGATAATTATTGTAGTGGGTAATTTAGGGTGGAGTTAGTGGGCCAGTGGGTCATAGTTCATAGATAAGTAATGCTTATTAGGTTGTTATTGCGTGTCTAATGAGTCATTATGAGTTTGTAGTCTTCTAAATACTCCATCTTATTAGTACTAGTGCATGAAAATCAATAAATTTAGCTCTGTCTCATCACTCTTTCCCAAGAAATTATCCTTCTCTTCTTTCATAATCTACTTGTACAGTTTTTGATAAGAACCAAGATTATCTAATTATTCAGTTATCCATTGGGTTTTGCTATTAGGGTCTAGAGGAATAAAGCATAGCTTAACTAATGTACATCCATCCTTTCCCTTGCTACTCATCTACATTCAAGGATGCTTCCACTTAATTAAGCTTCTTACGGTAATCCTGAACAGCTAGATATTTCTATTGATATCCTTTTGTTGATCATCTTTGATAAGAAGCTTGTATACTTCGTTGGTTGATCTACCACCACCTAATTTTATGTTTTTATCTTGCATGCATCTGAAGAGAATCATTGCATGTTGATGTTTCCAATACCATCTATTTACGTGGTCAATTTTGTTTAATAGTTTGGTAGGCAACATCATGTTCTTAAATTTTATGGATAACAAATTTTTTTTATCTTTCTGGAGCTTGTGAAATTATCTTTAAATATTTCTCAATAAATCTTCTAATATTTAAAGATTTTCTAAGTAAGAGCTTGTTTGTGAAATATCGATTCCCATGATGGTAAAGCGATGGTGCAAGATTCTTCGTAGACATAGATAACACCACTTTCAAATGTATTGACTTTTAAAGTATTGCCCATAAAGGTGTTGATTCTTCAGGTTCTACTTTGGAATTGATGTTAATCTCGACATCAACTTTTAAAGCTCCCACAACTTACCCTCTTATGATACAAACTTCACAGCCACTTTGCCTCATGAGTAATGTTTCCACTTTAAGGGTGGTAGTTCTTTTCCTAAATGTTGAGTTTACTTCAAACAAGAGAAGTTGAAGTTCATTAAGAGGATCATCGACCTATAGCTTTCTGGAGAGGAGAAGAAAAATCACCTTAATAACTTTATGGAGGGATCTTTAATGCTAGCTTCGCTTGATAATGCAACCTCAACTAATGTTTCTACAAACTTTACTTTGGAGTAAGATAGCTTAAATATTTTTGAACAAGAGTATTCATTCCTCCTTGTTTACCTCATTTTTTGAGTGAGATTAAAACCTTAAATCAAAATTTCAATCTTAATTTTCAAATCCTTGAATTCCATTTAAAAATCAAAATCTAATTCCAAACTGTGCTTTGGCATAGTGTTCAATTATAAAAACTTGAAAATCAGCCATCTAGCAATCACTATTGATTTTCATTGGATCAATAACTCAATATCTAAAAACATTCAATGGTTGTTTTTAATTCAAGCATTTTAAAATCATAAATCTTCACTGAATAATTTATAAGTTAATCTTAAATTCAATAACAAATAAAATGCCAATTGGTATATCCAATGTCCAAATCCAAACCCAAAGGCTTTGGATTTTTTCCTTTTTATGAGACTTTTTAATTGATTCAAAACCCTTGGTAAAGTCACTAAAATTGTATTTGGTCATTTAGATATTAATTAGGCATGTCTCTAGAGTTTAACTAACCATTTTGGAGGCTATCTAACCAATTTGAAGGCCTACATGTCCTTCTAAACCTTAAAAATCAAAATATATTCCAAGCAAGCAAAACCTTCAAATATTTATATTCCATGCCACTGAAAATAACATCTTTATATGAGTCACCTTGTAAGCCTTTGAAAACTCATTGAAAATGTTCAAAATCACCATTTCATTGATTTAAACTCATTTGTGTCTATAGTTGTCCATTGTCGACTGAGGTTTACCTAGTTTGACTTTTGGACCCCTTTTAAACATAATTCTTCACATACATGAATCGTATTGAATCACCTAAATCAAGATATTGATTTCAATATTAGGCATTGAACAATCATCCATGATCATGCATATATCATATTGAAACCTTGAATGGGCTATGCTGACCACCATTTGTCACTTCGACCATTAAAAGACCCTTGAACTTTAAACTATAAATCCTCTTTGAAAGCTTACTTAAACTTAACCAAAGCCTTTAAATGTTTCCAAATGTTAAACCATGCATGACTAAACCCAATTAAAAATTTAGTGGACCATGGTTGACCAAGAATCCATTAAACCCTAAAACCTAAAAAATGAACCATTGAATAAATTTTTCATGACTCAATCATGCCATGGCCCAGGACCACTTCAAACACCTTTCAAATACCATTTGGAGTATAGTGGACCTATACCTAAGACTTGGTTATGCTAGGTTGATAAAGTAAACCTAGGTTGACCAAATCAACCCTTAAGTACCTAAACATGCATTTCATAGATATAGGCCATGCCATGCCAAAAACCTCATCTAACAAGTTCCACATAATAATTGGAATGAGTTGGACCCAACCCTAACCCCTTATTAACTTTGGTTTACCAAGTCAACCATAGTTAACTAAACAAAACCTAAACCCTCGAAACCCTAAATATTTTGCTCTAGACTAAA
Organism: Dendrobium catenatum; assembly: GCF_001605985.2. Taxonomy (NCBI): domain Eukaryota; kingdom Viridiplantae; phylum Streptophyta; class Magnoliopsida; order Asparagales; family Orchidaceae; genus Dendrobium; species Dendrobium catenatum. The sequence goes on along the minus strand of NW_021319160.1, from coordinate 1,082,566 downwards.
TCATGGTGCCAAAACCCATTAGGTCTGTCTAATGGGTCCCTAAGGATCAGCCCTTGGGCTCACTTGGGCTAGCCAATTAGGCTTATCCAATTGACCATGAAAGTCATCCCATGATCCATTTCTCTACCTATATCAAATTGGCTCAATAGCTCTAAGGGGAAATACTTTTATAATAGTGAATGGTCTTGACCACCTAGACTTTATTTCCTAAAAATAATTTATATATAGAGTTAAAGAGCAAAACCACTTGTCTAAGGGTAAATTCATTCTTAAGAAGCTTGCAATCATGCCATTTTTTAATTTTATCTTTATAAATTTCATGACCCACATTTCTAAATCTTATGATCTAATTCAATAAGAAGGTGGAAAACTTTTCCAAATACTAACCTATAGCGGGAAATTATAAAATGAGTCTTAAAAGAAGTGTTATATACCCAAAGTACATCTTCTAACTTAATAGTCTAATCATTCATATTAGCACTGATAGTTTTCTAAAAAATTCTTTTAATTTATCTATTACTTATTTCAATTTAGCTACTAGTTTGGGGATAATACGTAGTCGTAACCTTATTATGAATACCATAATTTACTAATGTGTTTCTATTCACTTATTATAGAAATAACTTCTCCCATCACTAATTAATACTCTATGCATTCTAAATCTACGAAAAACATTTTTCATAAAAAAGTTAAGCATAATTTGAGCATCATTTCTAGGGTTTTTCACTCCTTCAAACCATTTTTATACATAGTCAACAACAATAATAATATACTAGCTTACATTGGATCATATAAATGGTCCCAAAAAGTTTATTCCCCAAACATCATATAATTTAATTTCCAAAACATAATTCAAGGGCATTTTATTTCTTTTAGAAATATTGGCTACTTTTTGGCATTGACCATACTTCCTAACATATTCATTAATATCTCTAAATAATGTTGGGAAATAAAATCCTAATTGGAGTACATTAGAAGCAATTCTAAATCCTCTTAAATGCCTTCCAAAAAGAGAATCATTACATTCCCTAATTAGAGGTTCTATGTCTTCTTTATGGACACATCTCCTAATGATTTGATCATTATAAGCTTTAAATAAATATGATTCATCCCAAAAATAATATATATCATCATGCTTCCATTTTCTTTTCTAAGTAAAGGAAAAAGAAAATGGAAGCACACTAGTAACAATGAAATTAATAATATCAACATATCATGGTAATATACTCAGATATATAGCAAGCATTTGCTCATCAGGAAAAAAAACCCCATTAATTTCAAGTTTATTAGATGCATGTTCTTCAATTGTTAGTCTTAATAAGTGACAAGTAAATGGAAGAACACTTCCTCATTTCAATCTAAATTTTTTACATCAAATTCTTGTAACAAAAGAATCCACCTCACCAATCTAGGTTTTGTGTCTTTGTTCTCTTCATGGGAATAAGAGGAATAACTTCTGTGAAGGACTCCCCCCTTAAAAATGTATGGATCAAAAGTAAGGATGACTTGAAGGAAAATTATCTATTTGTCACCTTGGATCTCTATTCCAATAAGCTTTAATGGTGGGAAAGAATGAAGAAGGGAAGAAGGAAGCTCCAACAATGAAATGGAATCAAAGGGAGCTTTGGAGGTGACTTAGATGGAGAGTGTTTTAGGTGTCATATGTCCAATGGAACAAAATGTCCATTTTGAGCCCTAGGCTCCAAACCACGGGCAATGATTGATTAGAGCCCTTCCGTTGATGCTTGTCATGCGCCCTAAGTGGTTAGATGGGGAGCTATAGGTTGAGCAGCTATAGGAAGGTTTTAGAGTGGGTTTAGTCAGCTCAAAGGGCTAGCATGGCCTGGAAACATGGGTTTTAAGGAATTTGACCTTTTGTGCATTTTTTGAATGGTATTATTAGTGAGGATGCATATTTTTCCTAGGGTAGAGTCTATTATATGTAAAGCTTGAATATTGTTCTCAATGGCTCCCATACTTAATTTAGTTTTAATAATGGCTATGTTTGAACCTAATACCTAGTGTGATTCATTACCTTGATGGAGGAATGATGGAACAATTTAGAGTATGGAAATAAGAAACTTCCATATAAAGATATAAGATGGATAAGATTTTGGAAACTAAAAAGATATAATCATTGGAGTAGGATGAAAACTTTACATTAAATTTTTAAAAGCTCAATTGAGATCTGAGAGTGTATGCATTATAGATCCAATGAGAGAACCCTATTGTTTGATTTAGAAATAGAAAGGACCCTTATAAAAATTTGAAAAGCCAAATGGACCCAAGCTTTAGAGTTAGATGAATCAAATCAAGAGCATAACCCACCTAAACCCCTTGAGGAATATACCAATCCCATGATTGAGGGCATTTACTAGATTATTCATAGAACAAACATTTAAGAAAAAATTTTTAAGCTTAAACCTAAAATCATCCAAATGGTTCAAAATTCACAGTTTGGGGAACTCTTGTTGAGAATACCAACTTACATATAACCATTTTTCTATAAATTTATACTACATTAAAGTATAGTGGAGTCTCTTGTGATGAAGTTAGACTTCATTTATTCCTTTTTCTCTATGAGAAAAGGAAAATATGTGATTGAATTTCTCACCCCTAGGCTCTTTAACCACTTGAAATGATCTGGCCCAAAATTTCTAGCAAAATATTTCTTTGATCAAAGACATCAAGCTTAGGAATGATATAACTTCATTCACCCAATTTGAAATAGTGTCAATCTATGAGAGTTGGAAAAGATTTAAAGGTTTACTTAGAATATGTCCCTAGCATGCCTTACTCGATTAGCTGATTACCTTAATTTTTTATTGTGGTTTGGTAGGATCCCTTAGATCTATCATAAATGTGATGGCCAGAGGGTCATTGATGTCAAAACCTTTCAAAGAAGTATATTTTTTAATTGAGAAGATGGAAATAATAAATTTTTTAGTAGACTTAAGATAGGGTGAATCCTATGAAGATTATGACTATCTATGAGTTTGTAACTCATTCCATAATGATTGCATAGGTAGCAGCCATTATAGGAAGTTAGACGACCATAGTGTTATTTGAGCCTCAGGATACCATATTCCTTTAGATAAGAATATGCTTAATCCTTTTAATGATCTCAATTCCTAAGGGTAGATACTTTAAATGTTATTAATATAGAAAACAACCCGAACTCAGTCACCTATAATCCAGGTTGGAGGAACCACCCAAATTTTAATTTGAATAATAAAAATGGTGGAAATCAACTGAATTCCAATCAGCCCAATCTTGTAATATCATGGAATAACCCTCAATGATAGTTTGAAAATCCTAGACCTACTCACCCCCTAGGATTCAATACTAATAATAACCTTAAGGATAAGAAGCCACCCTTAGAGGATTTATTTCTACAAATGGGGACTCAATTGCAGAGTCAAGCTATAGCCGTTTGGAACATAGAAAATCAATTAGGGTAGTTAGCTAGTTAAATCAATAGTATACCCCATGGCGCTTGACCTAGTACTACTAAATCAAAACCTAAGGAGAAAGGTAAGCAACAGTGTAAAGTCATCCAATTAAGAAGTGGGAATGAACAAGGAGAAAAATATAGAGTCGTACATAAAATATAGGAAGAAATTAAGATACAAAAATATTTAATGTCTAACCATCCTAAGGAACAACTTGAGCCTGCTAAAGAAGTTTAAAAACCCATTAGGAATGTTTTTTAGGTTTAAGAAGTATATTGAATTTTCTAGTCAAAGTAGTGACATGACATCATTTATGGCATTTGAGGATGACAAGACTATAGAGAAATTTTTGCCATGGAAGAATCAAGAAAAAGGAAGCTTTAAGAAAGTTGTAGAAGTTCCAAGAATAGTTAATGTGAGTGTTCTTTCACATTCCAATAATAATTAATGTAAGTGTTCTTTTGTATTCTAAGAATAGTTAATGTGAGAGTTTTTTTCATATTTCAAGAGGAGTTAATGTAATAGATTTTCTTAGAAACCTTGGAGTAGTGTTTGGGACATACTATAAAAGGAGGGCAAAAGAGCATGATGTAAGTGTGTGAAAAGAAAAAAAAAAGTGAAAAAATGAAAAGAGAGAGTGAGAAGGTGAAGAGTTGTTAGCCGAGTTATCCATTTTGTCAAAACAATTATTCATCTTGTATTGTTTTATTCATCTTTGAAAAATATATATTGAAGGCCTTCATTAAATTTTTGGTACCCATAAAAGTTTGTTGTATTCGTTGTATTTATCATATGAGTAATTGCTCTTCTCCCTCCAACAAAGTGGTATCAGAGCTTTCAGCAAAAAAGATGGAGAAGGTGCCAATCATAAATGTCGTTGAACTAAAATTAAAGAAAGACAATTTCCAAAGATAGTGAATTGAGATGAAGACCATCCTATAATTAAATGATTTTTGGGATGTTGTTGAGCAAGGTCTGAACGAGTTGATAACCAAAGATGAAGTTGTTATAACCAATCAAAGGAGCACCAAACTAAGAAATATAAGAAAATTAGATTGAAAGGCTATACAATTCATCTATTCAGAACTTGAGGATAATTATTTTGGCAAAGTGGCTACTGCAAGAAATGCAAAGAAAGTATGGAAAATTCTCCAAGATTCATATCACGGAGATGAGAAGGTGAAGTAAGTGAAGTTGTAGATTTTGATGGCTGATATTGAGCAACTCACCATGAAGGAGGAGGAGTCAATTTCTGACTACATTTAAAAGACTCTAAAACTAATAATGAGATGAAGATGAATGGAGAAGATCAAACTGAGGTAAGAATAATATAAAAGGTACTTAGAGGCTTGACAAAAAAGTTTGATCAAATTGTAGCAGTAATTGAAGAGTCTAAGAACTTGACAACCTTGATCATTAATGAACTACAAAGCTCATTTCAAATTAATGAACAAATGATACATAAGGAAGGAGGCCGCAACACCAGCAACCAGTCAAGAAAGTTTGAATATGGCCAAAGCAAATCGAAACCATGGGTCATACCAAGGTAACAACAATTTTAGAGGAAGAGGCTCAAGAAGAGGAAAAGCAAGAGACGGCTGAGGTAGAATGGGAGGCGAGCAGCAACACCAATCAAATGAATTAAATTCAGAAGAAGTAGAGCACCATTCTCAAGAGGATGACTTGGAAGATCAATAAAAGGTAGAAGAGGTGGACGTGGGTTCCACCAAAATCATCCAAATAAGTAATGTTATACTTGCAACAAATATGGTCATTACTCAACTTGTAAAATAATTTCCCTAAATACAAACATTTCTCTTTCTTTGCAAATATTTTAGCTTAACTAGTTAAGTCATCATATCTTGAACAGTTTTCTTTTCCAAAATAAATATCAGAGGGAAACAACCAAGCAATATTTCAATAGACAAACATTTTACGTAATTTTCTGTTCAACATTATCATCAGTCAATTAACTATTAATTTTCCATTTACAGGTAATCAATAAAGTAATCAATTTTTCTATTTTACACAAAGTGCTCTGCTAGGGTTTGCTTCCTATTCTATCCGCCTCCCCATTGTCGTTTTCTCCACTTTCTCGCCCGGAGGGGCTTTTCCTCTCCATGGGCTCCTCCCTCAACATCCTAGATTTTCCACCTTTATCGTCCACCTTCGCTAGTTCCCCTCCGATCATTCCCCTTCGGGACTGGTCGAACACTATCAACCCGAGACGACTGTCATCCAAAGATCTCCCCATCTCCTTCCTCCACACCCAAGATGAAGTCATTGTTTTTTCTAAAGCCAAAATGGATGCTGCAACGGATGAATGGTCCGTATCTTTGGTAGGGTATTCAGTTGGTAGGAGGCCTTATTATGAGGCTCTTCTAGCTGCTATAAAGAAAACTTGAAGCTTGCAAGGTAATATCCAACTTTTTAACATGAATGATGGTTTTTTCCTCATTAAGTTCTCCTCATATCTGGATTATGATATGGCCTGGTCGGTTGGAGTTTGGTTTTTCTGGGAAAACCTTTTATTTTGCAAAAATGGTCTCCAAAGTTTAGACCTCAAAGAGAGAATTTCACATCCATTCTCATATGGTTCAAAATTATAGATCTCCCCTTATGTGCTGGAATTCCGAAGGGATATCTTTTATTGCTAGAAAAATTGGCATTCCCTTAGTTGTGGATGCTCTTATTGTAAGTCGCCTCACTTACACTAGGGTCTGTGTGCAAGTGAATAACAAAATCGTTTATCCGGATTCTATACTGATCTCAATTGAAGATGAAATCATGCACTTGAAAATACAATATGAATGGCACCCACTCCGTGTGATTTATGTGGTTCTTTAGTTCATCTATCCACTTCCTGTCCTTCTAGACCCGCATCAAAACAACTAACTGAAAATGTTGCACCTAATACTATTCGGGGAAGACAATCTTATAGAGAACCCAGAAATTCATAGTATCGGGCTATCAGTGGCAGCCGTCCCCCAAACCCGAGAGTTCAAAACGTATTGATACCATCTCAATTGATTCACAGTCCTCATCCCCCTCTGTCTCAACCCGCAAAACCTACATAGTCTCAAGCCCCACAACCTTCAGCATCCATGCCCCAACTAAATAATCATCCTTCACAAATACAGTCCCACAATCCTCATCCCCCTCTACAGCATCCACCACAACTACAACCCCATACTTCACAAAATAAGCCGACCCAGCCTACTCACTCCCAGCCTACGTTATCCCAGCCTCAATCGCAGATATTGCTGTCTATTGCTCAAACTGCAGAAGATACTCATAGCACTTCTATTATAGTTCCACATCCACTTCCTTCCATCTCTATACCAAAGTAGGCTTCCATTCAAGCCAACATCTCAAACCTTAATTCCCCCTCAGAAGAGGTTATATGATGAAGACAGTTGTAATAACTTTTCCTTAGCCTCTTCTGGTAGAATTTGGGTTAAATGGGCTTCCAAAAAATTGCAATTTAGGCCCTCTTTCACCTCCACCCAAATGATTTGTGGGACGGTTAACTATAGTCCTACTTCTTCTTTCTTCCTTTTGGTTATTTATGCTTCTAACTCGGCTGAAGATCGTCTCTCTCTTTGGCAGCAGATTCGTCATATTGCTCCTAATGATAAAACTCCCTGGATTGTCCTGGGAGATTTCAATTGTTGTACGTATCTAAACAAAAAAGCTGGTGGATCTCTCATACACTCTAGTAGATTGGTTGAATTTAACTCTCTTATTTTTCATACACTCCAGAAGGAACTATAATAGTTCCTTGATAATGGCTGCTCTTAATGGAAATGGTGATAGCCGGGTATCTGCTAGTAGTGTTATTATCCAACATTTTTAAAAGCTGTACAACCCCTCTCATATCATGCCGGATTTATCTGCTTTCCCCTCTGGAGCTACAATTCCTAGCCACCTTATTCCATGCTGACAATTCCTATATCGGTGGCTGAAATTAAAGAGGCTGTTTTCTCAGGTGTTTCTAACTCTTCTCCTGGACCTGATGGTTTCAACTTCCACTTCTACAAATCCTCGTGGCACATTTTGGGTCCCTCTATTTGAAAAGCGGTTGCTTCTTTTTTTGATAAAGGCTATATGCCTAAAAGAATTAAAGCTACTGGTATAGCTCTCATTCTCATGCTGCTTCTACTACTGATTTTAGGCCCATATCTCTCTGTAATACGCTATACAAAATTATTTCAAAAATATTAGCTACCAGGATTAAAGGTATTATGCCTCTTATTATTAATAAAGCCCAACCTGGCTTTATTAACAAGCGGATTTCCACTGATAATGTTATCCTCTCCTTTAAACTTCTGGGTTTTTTCAAGAAGAATTGCAATAGGAACTTTATGTGTGCTAAGTTGGATATCAAAAAAGCTTTTGATTCCATTTCTAGAGAATTTTTTCTTTTGAGAATGGCTCAAAAGGGTTTTCCTTCTACTTTTATTAGTTGGGACAAAGCTTGCATATCTAATGTTCACTTCTCTATCTGTATGGATGGCAATATAATGGTTTCTTTTCTTCCTTTGCGGGATTGAGGCAAGGTTGTCCTTTAAGTCCCTACTTATTCTGCATTGCCATGGATGCATTCTCATGTTTGCTGGACTCTAACAATGATATGGAAGGTTTTAAACCTATTGTTTGCAACGATTTGCATATTTCACACTTATTATATACTGATGATGTCCTTGTCTTTTTTGGTGAAGCCTCCCTCAACAATTGCACCTCTTTGAATGAGATTATGGATACTTTTGCTAAGTCTTCTGGGCTTCAGGTTAATCATGGAAAAAGCTCCCTTATTTTGCACCGGAATTCCCTTATTGCTAATGATATATGTGCATCTCTTGGAATTCCTACTTTCTCTTATAAAGTCACCAATCTGGGTTTACCTATATTCATTAAGAGGGCTCATTTATCGGACTTCTCCCCTCTTCTGGATGTTATATCTAACAAACTTTCCGGTTGGAAAGCCAAATCTCTTTATTTTGCAGGTAGGTTCCAATTCTTCAAGTTCACTATTTGGAATACGATTGCTTATTGGATTCGTGGTGCTATCATACCTAAGACTTGCTATAAACAGCTTAATAAGCTATGCTCCAGATTTCTTTTCTCTGGAGATATTAATGTGAAGAAAATGCACCTCATTTCCTGGGTTAAAACTTGTAAGCCTAGAACTAAATGGGGTTTGGGCTTACCGACTTTTGATGCACTCAGATTTGCTTTTGATTGCTCCCTTATTTGCAGAATTTACAACTATCCCTCTTTGCTTTCTCATTGGCTGTTCAATACCTATTGTTCTCCTTGGAAGCTTGTTACTAGGGATGTTTCTCCTATGTGGAAGAGCATTACTGGAACTATCTTTAAAGCCAAAAATAATTTTTGCTTCACTACTATGGCTAACTGTAACATCTCCCTCTATTGGGATCCCTAGTGCCATGGTTAATCTCTGTCTGAAATGAACTTTTATAATTCGGTGATGAATTTTTTTCCTTCTAACGGTACGCTGTATGTGATTATGGGTCCTAATGGATGGAATCCTCCTATGTCTTTGGATGATAGTTTAATCAATTCCATCAGGTCAGTCCCAATTTCTCATGAGGGTAATAGTTGTTGTTTGAGATGGAAACCAGGTTCTAGTTCGTCCTCCTTTCACCATTATTTTACTGATTATTTTAAGGAGATTGGTGATGTTAGCTAGTATGCTGCGGTTTGGCATAAGCATTGTGCTATTAGATACTCAATTTTTGGTTGGCTTATTATGGTGGGTGGTCTTAAGACTGCAGACAACTTGATTAAGAGAAATATTTGGGTGGAACCGACATGCTCTTTATGCAATCTAGAACAAGAAACTGTGGCCCATCTTTTTTTCGAGTGTGATTTCTCTTTTACTGTTATAATGAGCATCATACATATGGTGCGGAGTTTTCTACTTCGCCCAAATCTGTCTCAAATTGTTGATTTTCTGCTTGAGGGGACTAAAGGAAATTCGTTGCACTTCACCTTTTTAAACTTATGGTGTTTTGTTTATCATATCTGAAGAGAGAGGAATGAAAGGAGATTCTCTTATACTGCAAAAACTGCTTTCCTCACTAGAGAAATAATTCGTAAAGCTATTTTAATGAAGATCTCTAGGTGGAAGAAAGGAGAGGAGTATAAAAGGTTATTGCTGGATGAGGAATAGTTTGGGTTTCTGTTGTTTTCTCTTCCTTGTTGGAAATCAGTCCATGAGCCTTTTTTTTGGTTTATCTGAAGTTGTTGTTGTGCATTGGTTTATTTTGGATTTTCTGTTGGGGCTGCTTTGCAGTGACTTTGGCAGTCTTTTGCTGATTTCATCTTGTTGTGATGTTCTGCTTCTTTCTTGTGTTTTTTGGGATGGTTTTTCTGCACTTAATCAAGGTTTTTTGGGCTTTGAGTTTGGTATTTTGGGGCGAGGATGAGTGGATTGCTTCCCTCTCCCCCTGGATAGCGACTCTTAGCAACCTGGCTTCCATTTGATGGCTTTTTCGCAACCGGGGATTCATTTTGGCTGGTTGGGTGCAATCCACATACTGAGCCTAGCTTTTGGGTGTTTACACCTTTTTGACAGCTGGTTTACTGTGATGCCCCAGAAATCAATAGTGAAAGGATTCGTCTGACATTCTGATCGAACTCCATTCTAGTTGCCTTGCTCGGACCTGAAAATTTCAACCACATATAATGAGCTTATAAAGCCCAGCAGGTCACCAAAGCCTACAACTGAAATCAAAGCACGGCGATGCTATCAATATGCAGGTCAATCAAATCGAGTCAATCAATGGTCAATGAGTCTATGCAATGCGGAAATCCATAGTCAATGAAATCA
>NW_021319160.1:1043441-1067698 GCF_001605985.2 Dendrobium catenatum | reverse complement strand
ATATATATGTAGAAGTTAAGGAATATTATACTCTTTAATATTTATATTAATAAGTTAATTAAATAAGTATAATTGGATATGATTTAATATTAATTGAAATGTAAGTAGATAATAAAAGATTAAGTAATTATTAAAGCAATATTGAAGAATTAAGTATATGAAATTTATATAGAATACAAGTTATATTTGTAACAGAGTTTTACATATATAATATAAGTTTTTTTTTTTTTTGAAAATGCCAAAGGCAGCTAATTAAAAAACCAAAAACAAATACAACCTAGAGAATGATAGAACATCTATCACACTCGTCTTTAAGCAAAGCAAAAAAATTTGGAGGGATCTTGTTACAAAAAAGATCCTCCCAAACGAAGTCATCTACTAAAGACAAATGAGCACAAAAATCTGCTAAACGATTACAATTTCTAGGAACACAATGAAAAAGAAACATACCAAAGTCCTCCAAGAATGACAGATCTTCCAATTCTCATTGTTGTGCTGACCTTTATTCACCGATCTCTGCAGGTAATTGATTACATTCTGATTGTCCCCTTCGATGACAATCCCCTTAGCTTCAAACTTCCAGAATTTGTGAAACATTTTCAGTGCCCGAATAGCCATCAACTCAAGCAAACCAATGTCCCAATGGACACATTTAACTCCAAAAGCAAATAAGAACCTCCCTTTACTGTCTCTAAAAACTCCTGCAAGCCCAGTCATATTTGAATTAAGAAGTGCAGCATCAAAATTACATTTAATCCAGTCGGGTGGAGGGGGGTGCCATGAAAGGTTGGACAGCTTATCAAGCTGATTGGCTCCCCAGTGATCCGATAGGATACCACATTTAGAAGAAACAACAGCCACTTCAATTGCTTTGGCTGCCATAAAACTTATTCCCATTTCCTTGCCACCATGGGTAACCTCATTCCTACTCTTCCATGAATAATAGACAGCTGTGCAATAAAGATTAACCAAGAAAGGATTAACCCGAGCTGACATTTTTAACCCGTGGATACACCCAGACCAGTCCCTGTATCTAGGAATGATGAAACCCCATCCTCCCAAGGTGTCGAACAAACGGGTAAGAAAATTGCAATTTACTGCTATATGCTCCTCATTTTCTTCAGCTGAACATCCCCTTGGACAGCCATTATCATTTATAATTTTCCTATACCTTAAGTACTCCAACGTAGGAATACCTCTCTAAAGTAACCTCCACCAAAAGCAATGTACTCTAGCCGACAATTTACTTATCCTGAGCCATTTCCAATCTTTTTCACTGCAGCAATCCGTATATTGAACAGATCTGACCAGAGCTGCTAATGATTTCCCAAAAAAATTTTTACTAAGATCTCTGGAGTCCTTCCCATTTCCAATCTCCAACTGAACAATCAGCTTTATGAGTTCCGGGCCAAAATACTTACTTAACTCCCCCATATTCTATGCTCTGTTTTGAATAAAAAAACTGAGCTTGGGAATTTCATCCACCAAGACATTAACAAATGTAGGCCAATTGGACAGCTTCTTATTTTGAATCCAGATATCTTCAAGAGGATCAATGGATTCACCCGTAGCCACATTCCACCTCAAAAGAGGTTGCAAAGACTTCATGCCACTGGAAAGAATTTTCCATGTTATCGAGTAGTTTTTCCCTTCGTTTCACTACAGAGAACATTCCCATATTTAGCTCTTAATGTCCTGTACAGCAAAGAGTTGGATTCTTTAATAAATTCCCAAGCAAATTTAGATCTCAATGGCCCCATCAAAGCAAGAGGAGAGTGTAACCCTGCTCCACCTTCGGCAATCGGTTTACAAAGCACCTCCCAAGAAATGAAGTGCATACCTGATCCATTATCTACTCTTTTCCAGATAAAATCCCTACAAATCCTCTCCAATTTTTTCAGAATACTGATGGCGATCAAAGCATGAGAGACATAGAAGATTGGAATCGATAGCAAGATGGACTTTACCAACACAATTCTACCAGCTAGAGAAAAGTGTTTATTGCCCCAACTATTAATTCTAGAAGAGACCCTCTCAAGCAAGAAAAGAAAATCAGAAGAAACCACTCTTCGCAAACAAAGATTAATTCCCAAATATATAATATAAGTTATATAGAATATAAGATAGTACCAAGAAGTTCTTTACAAATAGATTGTAGACTCTTCTTCCATTCGAATTGACTTTGTGAGTTTGATCTCATTCTATCAACCTCACAAAACTCAAGTTATATAGTTGATCTAACTAATAAGTGAGTTATTTAAGTAAGTATATTAAATAAACATATAAATAAATAAATAAATGTAATTTTTTTATGTTGAAGTTAAGGAAATTCATTTATTAGAAATATTCATAGACAAATATAAATATTCGAAGTTAAAAATCAAATATAACAAATTTTGTGGAGAATAATAAAATAGAGATAATTAATATATGATAATTGATTTTGAAATAAGAATTATTAAATTGTTTAAGATTAGGTTAACACATAAATATTTAATAAAAGGGTTGGTGATGGGGCTGAATATTAATTTTCTTAGTTAGGCATTATAATTTTTTGTATATTAGAAAACAAGTGCTACTAATGCAGGATATCAAGGACATGGGGGGAGGTAGTGTAAATGCACCTCAACACTAGGGTTACGATAATGCTAGAATTTATGTATGACTTATCTTTTCATTGATCAACAGAAAATATGTCACGACTCATACCATTTTTTGACGGGGACCTACAACTCGCCGAAGATTTCGCACCATCATATATTGGTGGAAAAAATAGACCTCTACAGATTAATGACATGATAACTCTGGAAGAACTTAAAGTTATGATCCTTAGAGCATTACATCGTGATTACACCACGCACACAATAAATCTCGCATGTCGGCTGCGCAATAATGGCGGTCACACTGCTATTCGTATCATAGATGATGAGGTTTGTACATTCATACTCACGGAAGGATGGCGGAGGATCGTGATCATGTACATTGAGTTTGAAGAATTACTCGAGCCAGTGGTCCGACCTGAGTCACCAGCACACATAATGTTTGATAACCCTCGCAACTCCACCTATATATCCAAGTTAAATTTGAAGTTTATAGCCTTTAGTGATGTAACACTAACTCGCATATTTAGAATCTAATTATAAATCCATGCTCAAAATTTTCTTGTAGGCCCACACCCATACATACTGAGCCTCCATCTTCACATCGGTTGAGCGTGAGCTCACGACCCACATTCAACCTCAATATACCAACATTTACATCATATTCACCTTTGATAGTGAATAACATAGGGGAGTGCAATGCACCAACTGAAGGACATTTAACACATCCTATTAGCGAACCATTACTACCCAATTATGAGACGATGTATAGCGGTTCAAGCGAAAACTCGAGCGGGGTGGCAGAAGTACTTCCTATGGAGGATGTGGAGGTAACAATGCTTGTGGATCAGATAATTTAATATCATAATGCTCAAAATGTAAAAACTCTTGATTATATGATTATGAATAATGAATTCAAAGAAAAATTACATACCACACAAGCGTGGGACGCATGTGATGGTGTTGATTCTCCAATCAAGCATGACGGAGCCCATGGAGAGAGAATTTTGTCGGGTTGATGGTAGAGGTTGAGCTGAGGTAGATTGGATTCATTATCACAGAGGATAAAATGAGTTGTGGAATAATAGACGAGCGCTCATTACAACTATGAAGCAGCCATTGGGAGATGGTAGGGAGGAGTTAGCAGATTATTTACAATGGTACAAATCATGGGCCTCCCTCTACTCATTAAAAGCACCAATAAGTCCACCATAAACAATTTACCCACGGTCACCGGGGGAGAGGATAGTGGTACGTGATTATGTGCATATTTAAATGTGACTTAATATATAAGTATATTATATTATACTTAATATTGAATTTGCATTTATAGGTCGATTACTTCTTGCGTAGCAAAGACATTGCTGAGTCATATGCTACAGGCTAGATGGAGAGTGGAGGGTCAATGTATCAAGGATATGCTGACATTCTCAAACTTGCAAGACAAGTAGAGCCATCTGTGTATATATACACCACTGGCCGAAAACCTCGACGAGGAGGATGAACTTCATAGATGGAGTAGCCTATTAAGAGATATATATCTCATGCTTCAGGATTATAATTAAATCCTATAGACCTGTTGAGACATTCCATATGCGTACGATTAGTTGATTCTGTCAAATCTTTCAGAATGATGGGAGCAGGCCCTTCTATAATATATGGTGAAGGGAGTTCATCTAAAGCAAGAGAAGGAGGGCAGTGGACAATTCCAAAATCATAATGGGCTAGTACAACATCTTCGTATGGGCCATAAGGTCCACATTACTTGAATAATCCCATATTGACGACCCTATTTGGATGGCCAGGAACTCCAACCCAGTATGGCATATAACTTGACATCGACACTGCACAGGAGAAAGGGGAGCATGAAAATGAAGAAGAACCACAGCTCCAGAGGAGGATTAGGTGGGGACCCTCAAGATACACCCCTAAAACAAATGCTCTCAAACCTAGAAAGAAGAGGCGGTAGAAATTCACAAATACTTAATAATGTATTATGTTTGAACTTTCATGTGTAACTATTTTAGATTATGTAATATATTCTTTATAATAGGTTCAAAAATTTAATATATATTTTAGTTCTTTTAATTTGTTATTATAAAGAGCTATTTTTATCTACTTAACCTGAAAACACAAAAAAAAAATTATGTTTTAAGATAACATGCAAAACTTTTTAATTGCATAATATGACCTTTTGCAAATTTACCACCTCAGCTATATTACGCAATAAAGCACAAACTCATTATGGATGCCCTCATGAGTGATCGAACCAAAGAAATGATTGCAAGGGGAATTAGCTGCTTGCGTGAAAGTTTATCTTTTCCGACTGATGAGATCCTCGAAGCTAAGGTATCATCAAATGAACTATTCAGATGTGTTTTGCATTGTTAGGGGGAAGATGAGGATTGCATACTGTGGCACGAGCATGATGAGGTGAAAAATTTTAAGGCATATCGGGCTAGCTTTGAACTTTGAGATGTGAGTTGGAAAAATCTACAACAAAGATTTAACAATAATTACGACCATATTATATCAATAGATTTTTTGAAGGGTCGAATTCTTGAACTTGGTCTTGATAAAGAAGGTACATTTGAACCAGGAATTGGAAGGTCGATGCTTGACCATTGTCTTCTATACTGTTGCTAGTGTCATGAACATGATAAATTGCTATTAAAGTGTTATAAAATGTTGTTGCAATATTCTGAACATGGTAATCATAAGGATTTTCTAAATGGAAAAGACTGAAAGCAGATACAAGCAGAATTTATTATCAAATTCATATGTTGTCCTACACAAACTTAGCTCCAAGGTCATGTACGATTCATACTGATGAATATGTAACAATAAAAGTTATGTATTTTTAGTTACATATTGTTATGTAGGGTTTTGCTTGTGATTAATATGTTATTTTGTAAAATTTTATTTTATGTAACGACAATTTCTAATTGTTACTTAACTTATAATTTCTTTTATTAATAAGACTTTTCTTTTCCATTTCTTTTTTTATCATACAATTTTATTTAATATTAAATTTCTTATGTCAACTCAAGGTGCATTTTCTAAATATATCATATTTGTATTTATGTATATGTCCTAATCTGAAGCACTTAGTACTAATTCAAGTTCATATTCAACATATAATGTCATCATCATCAAGTTTCTCATCATCAAAGCTCTCGCCATCAAGGTATTTCCTTCATATAATGTCTAGAAAGAAGTTGATCTATAATTGTACTGTTAGATTGACAGAATCTATGTCGTATTCCACTAACGAATTTTTGGATGAGAGAATAAGATCAAATGAAATTTTTTGATGCTGTATACATGAATGGTCATGGTATGAAGATAGCATTTTATGTGATACATATAATGAAGTAATTAAATCTCGTTATCCCATATATGTGGATGGAGCAACCCTTACTGATATGGGTTGGAAATTTTTACATCAAAGGTTCATAGACCATGATGGTCATTTTGCTCCTACGAGTATTCTTAAGATAAGAATTGGTGCAATCGGACAGAAAAAAGATGGTTCTATTGTGGTCAATGTTGAAAATCCAATAACTGGCGTGCAACATTGTATTCTTTATACTAGATGACATACTTTGTCAGATGCATTTTTATCTGAAAAATATCTAGAGCTGAATATTATAGATGGTCAAAAGGAATATTTGAATATAAAAGATTGGTAATACATCCAAAAGAAGTTCACAGAGGACTTCATATGTTGTCCAACTTTAAGCCAACTGCAAGCGCGTATGTGCATAGTAGTGACCCACATGTAATAATAATTTTTTCAGCTTTATTTCAACGCTTATCATAGCATTTCATCTTGTTTTTGAACTTATCATGTATTTTCATGAACTTATGGCTATTTCTTTTGGCACTTTTCATTTCAAACTATTTATATTGAATTTTTAGTATAGAATTTTAATTTTAAATTTTTTTATTAAAAATTATTTTAAAACTAATAAAAATACATCCCAAGTAAAATCATAATCCACTAAAGAGTTCATATTCCCTATTATTATTTAGACAAATGAAAAATCGTGGACCTTATTGTATCTCTCATTTGCATAAAGAATTCAGTTTTAATTTTTTTTAATTTAATTTTTTAGTAAAAAAAATTTTAATAAATAATTATTTTAAAAAAATAGTAAAAAAATCTTTTTAAAATAAAGTTAATTAAATATTATGCACTTCATCTTATAAGATCCTCCAAAAAAATTTAAAATATTTATTTCTTAACATAACTTATTTTTCAACTTTTTTTTCTCCAATAAAATTTATATTTTTAATATACTCAAAGATAATTATTTCTTAACATAACTTATAAATATGAAATTTTATTTTATAAAATATTATTTAAATAATAAAACTAATAACCTCTGTATATCTCCCTCTCCATACTTAGTATAAATTTTTAATTCAAAAATTTTTTTAGTAAGAAAATATTTTAAAAGACAGTAGACGATCGCGTTTTCCATAGAAAACTCACAACTGCTTTGCATTTTCTTTGAAAATGCAATTCATGTACACTGGTATGCTCCTTTTAAAATTTATTTAATATCATGCTCATTCTCTTAAATGTTTTTTAAAGCATGACCCTTCTCAAAATTTTGCCAGGAAGGAACATATAGGCCATATTGGAATGCATATTTTTCTCGGTTGTACTTCATGGTTCTTTAAATGTTTTTTTTAGCTTCTCTTAGGGTCCGTCAAGGTTGTCCTCTTTCTCCTTATTTATTTTGCAATGTGATGGATTCTTAATCTAAGCTTTTAAAAGATAATGTGAATTTTGAGGGAGTTAATATTGGTGAGACTTCTATGTCTCATCTTTTAGATATTTATGATGTTTTGATTTTTGAGAAAGTCTCTATTTTGAATGCTAAAACGCTGAAGGGGATTTTAGATTATTTTTCTAATTATTCTGACCTATTTATTAATCATACCAAGAAAGTGGTTATTTTTTATTAAAAATTGTCCTTAGGCTGATGACATTGGTTAGAGTTTGGGTATTGATATATCTCATAATACTTCAAAATATTTGTGGTTGCTTATATCTTGTAAGGGACTTCTTCTAATTTTCAACCTTTACTTGGTCCTATCACTAAGCTTCTTGCTAGTTGAAAAGCTAAGATTCTCTCTGTTGCGACCCATGTCCCCGAGTTTGAGATTTTGATGATGACAAATAATTTCGCTTGAACTACTCTTCATTGAATATCATTTATTGTTTGATATTGTCCGTGAGTACTAACATTTCAGGAAGATCACAATCTACTCAGGACAACGGGAAGACTCAAGACTAGTTAGATTAGGAGTATGAGTCTAACAATGTAATTTGTTATTTATTTTATTTTTTATTTTTTTGAGTCTGGCCACAAAATGCAGGTGAGTCTGAGCAATAATGCACACACATAGGGGGAGAGGGTTTTAAAAGTAAAAAATATAGTTTTTCATTGTCTGTTAATAGTATTGTACGAAGTTATTTCGTACTGTACGATATTATATTATAAACGTGTTCTGTGAACAAATCGTATGGTACAAATACTATCGTACTATACGATGTGTTTCAAATCCAAAACCCTAGCGGTCACATTAACTTAAGTAAGTTATTCTGCACCATTCGTACAGTACGAATACCTTCGTACTGTACGCTCTATTTTAAATACTTACTTAATTTAACCAGTGATTAGTGCAAAAAATCAAGGCTTAATTACAAATTAAAAATCGTACTGTACGCACACATTCATACAATACGATGAACAGAGATGAATTTAGATCGTCCTGGGCGATCCCTTATTTTTGTCTCATCGTACTGTACGATCTAGATTGTATCATACGATGAATAGAGACGACATTTGATCGTCCCGAAATTCGTCCTAGATGATGCCTTGATTTTCACCATTCGTACTGTACGATGTGCATCGTACCATACGATAAATAGAGATAACATTTGATCGTCCCGGCTATCGTCCTATATGAGCAGTAGTGTTGAGGATCATACTGTACGATTTAGTATCGTACCGTACGATTAGATTTTGAACTGTTCATACAACTTCGTACTAGGATGAAGCCTGTTTATACATATCGTACTGTACGATGAGAAATCATACTGTACGATTATAACGGCTACTTTGAAAATTTCAGGGATTTTGGAGCCTATTTTATGTGTCAAAATTATTATGTTTTGAGAGAGAGACAAGAGGAGGAAAACATGATTAGAGAGGAAAATCCTTAGGAGAGAGCTCTTGAGAAGTTCTGAGGGGTTGAGAGAGGAAGGAGAAGGTGAGCTTGGTGAGAGAGAAGAGGTGTGAGGGAGATCACATGATTGCTCCGATCTTGCTGCATCTTGCTCCTCCTGTGGCCCGGGAAGAACTTGAGGGAGGCTCTCTAAGGGGAGACTCTTCTACATCTGTGACCTCAAGGTACTCTGCCTTATCCAGGAGGGAGAAAACGAGAAGGTTCTCTGCCATCACTAGGAGGGTGAAAACAGCGCTTGGCACTCCGCCACGCCAGGTTGGTGAAAGGGAGTATTGTAAGGGCTTCTCCGCCTTGCCGAGGGGGGCAAAAGGAGAGCTATAGTTTGTAGTGAAATTCCCGGAGCGGAGGACTCCGGGGAGTGGACATAGGTCATGGTTTGACCGAACCACTATAAAAATTTTGGTGTGTTTTTTCCTTATCGCTTTTATTCTTGCGTGCATTTTATTTTCATAATACTTGCTTGGTGAAAACTTGTGAAAGAAAAAGGATTCTATTGTTGCACGTTGAGTACAATTGTTTGCCTTCGTAGTAGTTTAAATTTTCATGTTAAAAATTTAAAAACATAAAAAAAAAAAATTAGAACTCCTGCTTAGGTTTTAATTATTGCATTAAAATTTTCACAATTCACCCCCCCTCTTGTCTATTTAGTAATTTCACTCTCTTTTGTTGGACGGACTTAATTTTTAAAATTTATTATTTCTAATATCATTTTTGATTGGATTAGGGGTCTTTCTCTTCCGAAGTTTTGCTTTAAGTTTATAGGGAAAGTTTATTCTAATTTTCTTTTTTTTTTTTTAGATTCTTCAGCTATGAAAATTCACATTATTGCTAGGAAAGTGATTTGTAAGCCTAAGAAGGTTGGGGGTCTTGGTATTTTGGATTATAATGCTCTCTATTTTGCTTTTAGTTTTTCTCTTATATGTCATATTTTAAAAGGTACTTGTCCTTTGGCTAGTTGGATTAAATATAAATATGTTTTTTTGGAAGCCTTGTTCTCAAAAAGACTATATTCTGAAAGAATATATGTTCTATAGCTAGGGATGTTAAAAGCAAGTTTCTTTTTAAAATTTCTCCTAATAGTTCTCTTTCTCTTTATTGGGATCCTTAGTGTGGGGAAAGAGCTCTTCATGATCTGATTGGTTCTACTATGAATGGTTCTTTGAGTAGGGGCATAGTTGGCAATTAAATGATTTCTAGTTACTAAAATATAGCATATTATATTCCTTCTGCTGTTATTTCGGTTGTTTATGTTATTCTTATATTAAATTAGAAGGTTTCTAATATCTCTTGGGTGGGGTGCCTCTTCCTTCTTTTAACATGTTTCATACTGGTTTTTATGATAGCTTTATCAAGGTCGAGTGGTGCTTTTAAATTTGGCATAAGAGGTCTCCTATCAGATTACTTGCTTTGCTTGGATGACTATTTTGAAAGGTCTAAAAACTGCTGATAATCTTACGAAAAGGATTTTGAATGTTACTCTTACCTGCATCCTTTCTTCTAATGCTGAGGCGAGCTATAATCATCTTTTCTTTAAATGTGATATAACATTTTGCATTATTCCTAAATTAGTGCTTGGTTTGAATTGTTTTTTACTTAGATCAGCCTTGATCCAGGTGTTCGAACTTATTATGACCTATAATTTGGATACAAATTTTAAAAAAAAAAAGATTTCTTACTGCTCTATTTATTTTTTATGGAAAGAAATGAATAACAAGATATTAACAAATAATTATTATTGTTCTAATACTATTTGCAGGCTTATAAAGAATGTTATATTTGCTGAAATTTTTAATTGGGATTCTTTTCATGATATTAAGCATTTGGCTAGATAATGTATTTGATAAGGTGTTTGAGTTATTGGGTTTTCTGGTTGGTTTGGCTGGATTGGTTTTTTGTTTTGTTTATAGGACAATGATGTTTGGATCCTTTATTTTCTCCTCTTTGGATTGTTGGTTTGGCAATTAGGTCTCGACTTTTAAAGGCTGTCTCTAACAACAAGGAATGGTTTTGTATTAAGCCCTTTTTTGGGTGGCGGATAGTTTTTTTCAGTCTTTTTGACGGGCTGGTTTTATGGAGGTTTATCCAATCTGAGTACTTAGTGAGGGTTTTCTCAATTTCAGAATCAAAATTTTAATGTGCCTCCCCTCGCCTCTATGTCCTATAAGAACGCAACCACATATGTATAATTAGTAAATTAATATAAAATATAAAATTAATATATAATATTACGAATTATATAACTTCTTCAATAATATTTTAAATTAGTAAATAGAACAAATTCTTCCCTAGGAATGGAGCCAAAATCTTAATGGGGGCAATGGAGTAACCTAAATAATTATGAAAATAATTTAAGACAATATCAATTGATAAATAATGCTTAGGCTTTCTTTGATATGAAAATTATAAAAATCACACTCAATATATGCAAGTATGCATGTTGAACTTAACAAGCAAACTAAATGGCAACACAGGGATTAAAAACGATACAAATAAACAAAAACATAACATATATGTAAGATCAAACAAGTTTCATATATGAACCAACTGATAACAAAAACAAAACATATTCATAATTAAAATCAAAGTTTCACTTTCTCAGTTCAATAGTTTCAAAGATCTCCTAAATTAGCATCATCAAATCTATCTATATAAGTTGAGTCTCCAGGTTTCGCTTCACCAAAATGTTCAAACTCAAATGCATCTGATTGATCGAGCCCGATTATGTCGCCTACATCTTCTTCATTCTCTAAATCACCTTCACCAACAAATAAGAAATATAAAATAAGATATTATTTTTGCTTTCAATTAAATAATATATTCAAATTTCATTGTCAACTTACAATGTCCTTGTTGATTAAATGATATATTTTGTTCTTCAACAACTGGTATTGCATCCTCTTTGTATATCTCATTTTCCAAATCCTACAAGTCAAGTTCTGGAGTTGTTTCATCTTCAAGTATCCAAAAATCAACCATTACAACACAAGTGTAGTCTAGAGGATCATAATTTCTTTTTTTAAGTTGAAACCTAAAAAATGAATAAATAATTTTATGTTAAAATTATACATAATACTTAAATTGACACTTGTATATAAATTTAATGTTAGATCATACCTATTCTTTAAATTCAGATTATATCGAACATATACAAGATCGTTGAGTCGTTGATGCTCTAAATAATTCCGTCTCTTTGAGTAGATCTGTTCAAAAACACTCCAATTTCTTTCGCATACCGATGAAGATGATGTTTGGCTGAGAATTTTTATAGCAACTTTCAGTAAGTTTGGAGCACTTGATCCAAACATCTTCCACCACTCATCAACATATTATCATTTTTGAGAGTTTAGTGAATAAGGATGTTCGCATAAGTATATACACATGTTGAAAGTAAAAAAAGAGAATTACCAGGTTGCATTTCTTTTGCCATTGTCAGTGCAATTGGTTTTCCAAAGCTTTCTAAGTCATAACGAAATAATCTGACTTCATTCATTACAAGGGTGGGCTTAGAGCAAATGTCTTTATTTCCAATTAATTCAACTAAACCTTGTAAAATTCCTGGCTTTTGACAATAGTTCTCTCTATCATATTGAAAATGTGGATTGACAAAATATGATGCTGCATGGATGCCTTGCCTTAATTGAGTATCCCGTCTTCTTTTTATTATAGTAGTAAAAGGCTTATATGATCTCTTCACATTTCTGAACATAACTTTAATTGTCTTTCTTGCTCTGTACATGACATCATATAAATATCCAAGAGATGGTTTTTCATCAGAGTCAACAATACGCAACATTCTAATCAAAGGGCCCAATATCTTCGAAATAATAAGACAATTATCCCAAAACTTCAAGTCTAAAATAATTGAAACTACCTCCTTCCCCTTTGAAGTTTTGGATATCTTTGAATCCACAAAGAACTTGCTTGTGATTAATGCTTGTAGGTCATGATGATGCTCGTGAACACTTTTCAAAGTTATAAATGTTGTTGGAAAACGGGTTGCTCCAGGACGTACGATCTCCTTCCAACCTGGCCTTTTCTTAAGCCATGCAAGTATGAATATGTGATTATAACAAAAAAATGTCAACTTTGATGCTTTTTTTGCTAGGTCCTCTATGAGAGGCATACTACCAATATCTTTCAAAATTAAATTCATACAATGGGCTGCATAAGGAGACCAGTAAATATTATTGAATCTTTCATGTAATAGTTGACCTGCCTTTTTATAATTAGCTGCATTATCAGTAACTATTTGAACAACACTCTCTGGACCAACCCACTCAACAACCTCAGCAAATAAAGAGCACAAAGTGGTAGCATCCTTTGTGATGTCTGAAGCATCAACTGATTTTAAAAAAGCTACACCACGTGGACAGTATATCAAAAAATTGATTAAAGTTCTGCTCCTACTATCAGTCCATCCATCTGTCATAAGTGTATAACCTGTATCCTTCCAAGTTTTTCTATAACTATCAATGAGTAGTCTGCATTCTTCCTTGCAATCCCTAAGTAAGTTGACTCTCATGTTATGATAACTAGGGAGCTTATAACCAGGACCTATTGCAACAATAACATCAATAATTTTCGGTGCATATACTGAAGTAAGAGCATTAAAAGGAATACAACAATAAAAAAACCACCTTGCTACTGCCATATCTGCACGATGCACTACTTCCTTAGATGCTAAAGCACTCTTAATTGAAGGTTGTGAACCTCGTGTAGTTCTGGGGGCAAAGAAGGTATCCATATCAGATCCTTTTCTTTTTCCTTTACTTAATTCTGATACATGTGCTTGAGAAGATTGTGTTTTTGGAAGCGAACATGAATCTCTCTCTTCATCTATAGCATCATCTATAGGAAATGGAGTACTGTCCAACTCTTCCTGTGCTTGTTATTTTTTTCTTAAAATTTCTTTCAAGTTCTCCTGCATTTGATATCTAACATCGTGTGGAACCTTCTTACAAGCAGCTATATTCCCCTTAACACCTGCTAAATGTTGTTTCATTCTATTAATTCCTCCTCCCTTGTATGAAACACCACAATGTAAACATTTAAATTGTTTCTTCTCATCAACTCCTTTAACTTCAGCAAAATGATTCCAAGCAATGTCTACTTTCTCACGCACAGTATAAGTTGAAGCTGAAGTCTGATTACTAAGTTCTTCCATTCAAATTTGGTTTACTAAATAATCTCATTCTATCCCACCTGTGGACACAATAAGATAGATAAAAGGGAGAATATGACATTTTTGAATAAAATGGAAATAGAAATGGTTAAGAAATATGTGAATATATTTAAAAGCTTTAGAAATCAACTGATTTTCTGCAATATGGTTGCTTTTCTTAGTCGTATTCATAGTTGGTTATCATCATATAGATTAAAGTTGTCCCTTCATATATTGCTTGCAATGTCTTAGAAGGGAGAATATTTATTACTGATGATGTTTTGGGTGAAACTATCCTCTACCTATTGGAGCAAAACAATAATGTTTGTAAATTTCTATGTCAATGCTCCAGAATAAAATCTTTAGAAGTTGCAGGTTCTTCTTAAAATATTGGGAGCAGTAGTGATGACAGGTCTCATTTAGGTTAAAGAGGCAAAGTTGCAATTACACGTTTCAATATTGGAATTTGTGAGTTGATGTGGGTGTTACTCAGTAAAATAGATTTGCAAAGTTTATTATTTGATTAGATTCATCCGGGAGACCTAATTCTATGTCAATGCCATGAAACCTGCATTTACCACAGTAAAGGAAGCCATTAAGGATGTTAACACTTAACATCCCAAACTCAACCATAATTCATATATTTTTTCATCCACAACAATGCAATTAAAACCAGAGAAATTCAGGGCAGATTAGTCATCCATGCACAACAACAATAAGTTCAAAAATTTTATTCACCAAATCTGCAACACAAAACAAAAGGAAAATCTCGAATGTTAGGAGAAGATCGGTCGGCCTAATACCGAATGCAATGAGAAGGAGAAGCATTTGAAGAACTCACAGTGGGTTGGAGAGGATAACTTGAGGACGAGAGCTTCAATTCCTGATTGGATTCGCGAACGGTCATCGTCGCTCGTCAGGTTCGCGAGAGGAAGACGGTCGCGAGAGAGGGAGACGGTCGTGAAAGGGAGCTGGGGCCGAAAATCCAAACGAATGAGTAGGGTTTTTTAATTTTTTGTTTGTTTTCATAGCAGCTTAATACCTATTATTGAGAAGTCATCCAAACCGCAGAGCAAATCCAACGGTTGAAAATACACAAAATCGAACCGGACGGTTATTCAAAACCAGAGCCGATTTTCCGGTTCGACCGATCCGAGGCCGGTTCGACGCGGAAACGGTTTTTAAGAGACCCGTAACCGGCCGGCCGGCCGGTTCGCGGTTCAACCGGTTGAACCGGCCGGTCCGGTCTGATTTTAAAAGCCTTGGATATAGTAGAGTATTGATCCCACAAGTAAGATTATTTACTTACAAATACTAGTACTGTCAACTTTAACTATAACAATTATCCTACACAATTAAAATAAGTTTTTGGAAAAAAATTCAAACATTAAATTTAAAATTAAAAATATTTAAATGAAATACTATTTTGATAAATCATTTTGGATTGATGGAATGTAAATGCAATATGTTTCCTAATGATTCTCTTTTAGATTGATGATATTAAAAGCATATACATCACTAACTGCTCAGTCAAGCTTGAAGATACAAAAGATGTATTAAACTCTTCCAACCTCAAAACTATTCTGAACTCACATAGTATATCACCCTATAAAAATCTTACAATAGTAAGTAAAGTATGTACTATTAAAAACCTCTCATGATAATTATCTTTAAAAATTTTATACATGACAAGCACCATGCATATGCTTGCATCATATCAATCCAACATACTAGTTGTACATGCTTTCTTATTCCTATGCTCCACATTACACTTGAAATTAACTAAACATATGACCGCTATGTTCATTAGATAACGATTTGGTATATTAAAAATATCATAAAATTATTGATAAAGAGAATTCATTAGTACTCCGTATTTTATTTACATCATCAATCCAAAATTAGAGAATTTAGTCAGAAATGAAGAATAAGCGAAGCATATTTATTGACCCCTATATCTCAAACCATGTAAGAAATGACCCAAACAGATGAATAAAGTAATATGTGCCTTGGCTTCACACATTATTTGAAGGGTCAAACAACCTCCGATTGCCAAACTGATGGTATCGTTGCGATCAGAACATTAAATTTTGCTAGGTCGAGGCCCCTTGCAATTGAATCGGACTAGATCGGTCAAAAGAGACGACCAACATCCAAATTTAAAGCACGGCGCTGATCAAACGACGTCGGATCGACAAACGGACAGCGTCATTGCATCCGGAACGTCGACGACATTCAGAACATACATTTTATTTAATAAATTTGGATCATCTAAGATGGTGATGAATTTCTAAGCAATTCAAATATGATATGAAGGCATACGTTACAAAGGAAACGAAGCCTCAAAGATGCTCGGACGATATCCAATCGACAAACGAACAAAGCCATTGCTTCTGGAATGTCGCCGACATTCAGAATATATATTTTATTTAATAAAATTGAATCGTCTGAGATGTTGGCAAATTTCTAAGCAATTCAAATATGATATGAAAGCATGTGTTACGAAGGAAACGAGGCCTCAAAGATGCTTCGACGACGTCCGATAAACAAACAGACAGCGTCATTGTGTCCGGAATGTCGTCGACATTTAGAATATACATTTTATTTAATAAAATTGGATTGTTTGATGTGATGTCACAAATTTCAAAGACGATCCAAATATGATGCAAAGGCATGCGTTATGAGAGAAATTAGTCTCGTCGGTGACGAAATGACGTCCGATTGCAAAACGGATGGAGCCATCGTGTCCAGAACGTCGTTGGCATTAAGAGTCTACATTTTATTTGATCAAATTGGATCGTTTGATGTGGTGTCGCAAATTTTAAAGGCAATCCAAATATGATGCAAAGACGCGCGTTACGAGAAAAACTAGCCTAGTCGATGATGAAATGACGTCCGATTGCAAAATGGATGGCGCCATTGTGTCCGAAACGTCGACGGAATTAAGAGTCTACATTTTATTTGATCAAATTGGATCATTTGATATGGTGTCGCAAATTTTAAAGGCGATCCAAATATGATGCAATGGCATGCGTTACGAGAGAAATTAGCCTCGTTGGTGACTAGATGACGTCCAATTGCAAAATAAATGGCGCCATTGTGTCCGGAACATCGTCGGCATTAAGAATCTACATTTTATTTGATCAAATTGGATCGTTTGATATGGTGTCGTAAATTTTAAAGGCGATCCAAATATTACGCAAACGCATGCGTTATGAGAGAAATTAGCCTTGTCGGTGACAAAATGATGTCTGATTGCAAAACAGATGGTGTCATTGTGTCCGGAACGTTGTCGACATTAAGAATCTACATTTTATTTGATCAAATTAGATCGTTTGATGTGGTGTCGCAAATTTTAAATGCGATCCAAATAAGATGCAAAGGCACGCGTTACGAGGGATATTAGCCTTGTCGATGACGAAATGACGTCCGATCGCAAAACGGACAGTGCTATTGTGTTCGGAACATCGTCAACATTAATAATATATATTTTTTATCAATTTGGATTGTTTGATGTGGTGTCATGAATCTTGAGACAAAACATGCATGCCGAGGAAAGAAGCCTCGAGGTTGCTCAAACAAGGTCCAATCCCAAAACGGACCTTGCTGTTGCGACTGGAATATCGGCAATACTCTAAATGTATTATCAAATCGTCCAATTTTGATATTCTCAAAATTGAC
Source organism: Dendrobium catenatum (assembly GCF_001605985.2). Classification (NCBI taxonomy): domain Eukaryota; kingdom Viridiplantae; phylum Streptophyta; class Magnoliopsida; order Asparagales; family Orchidaceae; genus Dendrobium; species Dendrobium catenatum. The sequence goes on along the minus strand of NW_021319160.1, from coordinate 1,049,992 downwards.
ACATAAAATAAGATAAAATGCACAGATATCGAGGAAATGCACGCAGTTCGGAGCAGTTTTAACCTGTTGGCGGGCTATTATTGCTTTGGAACAATTGATAATAATGACATATCTTTAATATTATTATTAAATTAATCAAACTAAGGCGAAGTCAGGTCTAAAGTCAAACAAGAAATTTCTCAAATCAAATTAATACGAGCTACCTCGTTCAAATCGAAGATCTCTGATTAAATCCCGGATATCCTGCTGAGATATTTGATAGAGAAGATGGTTGCTCAGTTTTGCTCGATCACTACTTCCGTCTTGCATTAAAATGAGAAGCCCAGTTACTTCTCTGGGTTACACACGCTAAACAACAGAAAGAAAATAGCAATGCCTCCTTAGCTCTTCACTGTGCCCGACCTTCCCCTCAGCCATCCAAGCAATGACAAACAGAGAGCCCGTCCAGGTCTCTCTCTTGACTACTATCCCATGTAATCCAGCAAGCTCCCCGTCCAGATGCCAGCAGCTAGCTCTGCTTCCCCACAGACGAGCACTTCTCTTCTCCGCCTCTGTTTCACGTGAAAGCCAACCACTTCCACACCAGTTGCTGGTCTGATCGAAGAACCAAGCCTCTCGTCTTGCCTAATCCCATCTTCCACTCATGCAAAATCCACTTAAAAGTTTCTGATTTTCTATTCAATAGAAGCTTCACACTGCTGATCTCCTACTTGTTTTGCATGCCACTGCTTCGAGAGGGGAAGAAGGCATGAATGCCACTCAGAGGTGTAAAAATTTAGATGTGACTGCAGTCGTGAAGGCATGCAAGGGGAGGAGCTCTTTCCTGGAAATAAAGGAGTCATTATCTGATATAGTTAGCTTGAAACACAATGAATCGCACGATGAGGTGGGGAATACTTCTTTCTCTGGAGCAAGCCATACAAATAGCATCCCGAACTTCATGCAAAACCCAAACACAGATTGGAAAGGGCTGTCAAGACTTCAGACGTTTCAAATGCATGAAATTTTGATTTTGAGGATAGTGAATCAGATGGTGCAGAGGTTGCAGCTTTTGAGTTTGCTGATTCTACAAGAACTCATGAGGGTTCTTTCAATGAACTTTCTAGTGGGGAAACACTAGGGAATTTGAAGATGATATTGCAGAACACCTAGATAGAGTCATATACTTATCTAAACCTAGCAAAAGAGGTTCTTCATCACATTCATGTCTAACAAGTTTTAATGATTTTGATGATGAAGAGGATAATGTGGACAATTATGAGCTTGATGTGGCAGATGGTATTCCAACTCAAATCAGCACAGGAAAGTATATACATCGGACTTTGAGAATGATAGCATTGTAGCAAGGGACTTTGATGCCAGCTCAAATTCTTTCAATTATGGAGATGATTTCTGGAGCCTCTTTTGGATTCTGATCATGATATGCATGGAAATAATGATTTGAAGCAAAGAAGGGATGTTTGCTACACTACATGGTTTTTATCTTAAGCTATCCATTATATTTCCACGTACCAGTAAATTAACTGAAGTACTCTTATCTTTATTACAGTTGTTTTATCAGTTAATGTAATCACTTTCGTTATTGCCAAAAAGAGAAAAATATTAAAAAAAAAAAAAAAAAGAGAAGAAAAAAGAGAGAAAAGAGACAAAAAAATGAAAAAAAAAGAGTGTGTGTTTTGTTTTGTAAATCCTCGTCACCGCCGAGATGGAAAATTAAGGTATAATCTCTAAACCTTAAAACTTTGAGATCTCGCTTTCGATGTTTGCAACGCGAAAAAAGGACCACCTACACACGCTTTTCTCTAGCGTGATGGGAGGAAGTTCGTCGCGGTGTTCTCAACGAATCGGGTGATCACCTAAAATCTCTTTTTTGGCGTTCGTGGCGCACCGAAAAATTGCCTATACACGCTTTTCTCTAGTGTGGTGGGATGGGAACCCGGTACGACACCTACAGCAAGACGGGGGTCGCGGGGAAACAACTGCTTCTCTTTTGCAACAGGCACCGAAGATCCATACACGCCTTTCTCTGGCGTGGTGGGTGGGCTACGATTACACGGCCGCGGTGTCCTCATACGAGGGCACCTACGGTACACGCTTTTCTCTAGCATGGCGGGAGGCCCAATTTTCCGTAGTTTTTCCCTAAAAGGGGGAGATGCCGAAATTTCGGATGAATATATGACTGCACTCGGACCTGTTTGGACTCAAAAGGACAAGAATTTGAACTCAAATGAACATGAACCAGCAGACTTGAGCATGAACTACAATGACTTGTATTTGAACACTAATCAAATGATTAAGAAAGACTTGAACTAAATAAAATAAATTCAAACTTGAACTGGAATTGAATATCAAGTGAGCATAATTTTAACTTAAGAAAAGATCTGAATTGAACACAAGGGACATGTGAACTTGAACACTTGGATTTGATTTGGACCAAATGATTTTAACTTGAACTCGAACTTGATTTGAGCATTAAGTGTATGTGACTTGGGCAATTTGGACTCAAATTCAAGTTGAACTTGGACTTGAATGTGACATAGTGCATACATATTGGACTTGCAAATGAGATGAACAAGAGCTTGAATTCAAGCTAAACTATAGGGAACCATGTACTGAATTGGAAAATGCACAATTTTAAATTAAAATACAAATCCAGTGGACTTCTAAGTGATAAATGCATAACTACACTAAAACTACAAATGATAAATGATTTTGATTATCCAAATGATTTGTGGAGCCAAAGACTTATAAAATATCATTTACTTAATAACATCATTGGAATATTTTAGAGTTATTATTTCAATTTGAATGTAAATGCTAACTAAAGAATATCATTCATTCAAATCTCTTGTAAGTAAGCAAGGATCCATGCATACATTCATTCCAAAATTCGCCATGACTTTTGAACAATGGCTATTAACTTGAAAGAGTCATTTCAATTGAGATGAAGATGTTAATGAATAGAGATATCAAATTCATTACAAATCAAATGTAACAACAAATAACTTGCAAGTATAACTTGTTTGCAAGAGATGGGAAGATTGCGAAGAATATGTTTGATCACAAAGCCATGGCACGAGCCCTTCGGGACATGATAATGAACTCGCAACATTGGATTTAACTCATCCTCAGGCAATGATCAATATGAGCATGTGCAGTTTGATCACAAGTGAAGATAAACAAACTTTGTAAACTATATGAAGGCAACACTAATGAATTATTATGTATGTATCTATCGTCCAAACAAGCACATTACTCTCCTACAGGTGAAGATGGAGAATGGGCTGAAGATGCAAGTTCCTATGAGCTATTACAAAAGCTTATCATATATACAACACATTGTTTATAAATACATACAGAACAAATGCAACAAATGTGATAGTGCCTTGTGAATAACAAATGAACACACTCAAGCAAGAAAGTTGAAGCTGATGATAATTTTCCATGGTAGCCACTTAGAAGGATGTAGTAATCCCTACACTTCACTAAACAACAATTACAAACAATGAAGGTTGAAAGGTTTCTTATGAATGGTGGATAATAAATAACATGCTCAATCAACTATCTAGAAGGGAGGACACTAAGAAGTATGCAACGATCGTGATGATGAGTCCACTGTCATATGCAACGAATATGACAAGAGTACAAGCAGACAAAACGCGTGTACGAATTTCTAAATAGAACACTGCATTCAAATGGTGGTCACCCACACAACTGAGCAGCGTTAAACATCTCAAGATGCCCCCTGCACGCGCACCGTAGTTTGTATACACATAGGTACACTAAAAAGGGTAAAAGCAATCATAAAACCCGCATGGGCCACGGAAAGTGTGTTATTGGTACACATATAACGTCTAGGGATGCTGCACGGGTCAATAAAGTTGAACCCAATCCTCCTAAGAAGGTAAATAGGAGTCGACAAGGTTCAACAGATAATTACAAAATGCCCCCCAAACACCTGTATGGGCCCCGACGAGCATGTTGTAGAAATACATGGGGCGTCTAGGGATACTGCGTGGGTCAATAAGTGAATTCAAGTTCGAGGACGATCCTCCTGTGCAGGCCAGCGGGAGTTGACCAGGCTCGAACCCTCAAATAAATATCTGGTCATGAGGTCGACTGAGATATTTATTTTATACATTCATATTAGGCCTTCAAAGCCTATAATCAAAAGAATTCACTAACAAAGATATGAAGCCTACGAAACCCGATCCTCTATCGACATGTTGATAAGGTCAACAAGGTTCAAGCTACAAATAGAAATGACCCCATACACCCCGATGATGACCCCGTGTTAAATGTAAATTTCAACCCAAATACTTTCAAAATACTTGCAAGCTCAACTCAAATACCCACAAAACCAAAACTCCGCAAATCCCAAAACCCAAAGATATTTAAAATCAAAATCCAACCATAAAACACTTAAAGCAAATCATAATTTACTTAAGCTCACAAAGAGCTAATGCCTAGTCGAAAATATCACCATATTCATTATTAAACAATCTCCTACCATTAAGGACGTGGTACATGTCCTCTAACCGGCGGGTTTGCCACCAAATGAAACCGCACGATAATCGGTTATGATGACCCGGGTCCCTCTGAATCGAGTGGTTTTGCCGTCAAATGGCACCATGAAATATCGATTATGGCCAGCGCTGATACGCTCCTTATTGGCATCAAATTCTTGAGATATGAATCAATAGGATATAATCGATAGGGCACAAAGCCCTCTGTTAGTTAAGGTGGATTCAAATTTGTCCCCTTAGACAAACATTCACCCTAAGTTTATAAGGTCCTCTTGGATGAAGCAATCCATGGCTGCCAACAAGGATCCTTCTGTCAGGTTGGGTCGACTACCTCCTCTAACTAAGTAGACCAGGGATTACGATGACCCGAGATGACGGAACCATGGGATCTTGATCGGGTCTATCATCCATTTCCCCACCATCCTCTTTAAGTGCACAATGGTGAAATTTCTATTTTAAATATGAAATCTCCAAATCTTCCGATCATCCAAATCTTCAAATTTCCAAAATTCCATACCCATGCTACTACTATATACCAGATAACACGTATTCTCTATGTATCGGATTGACGACTAGCCTTAATCGAAAGTTCTCTCTCGTGATCGGGAGGGGTAATTAACTATAGGGTCTTGCGCCTATAGGAAACCATAACTCAGATCATAAAGTCCTCGCAAAATGAGGGCGAAATCTCTGGGTAGTGTCTTATATACAAACCCATCTGCCTTCCAAAATTTACCTCGGAACTTATCCCGTTAAAACTCCCTCGCCAAAAGAAAGAAAAAGCACAATCATATGCGGCGGGGAGGCCGGGGCCGAATTTTCGGAACCCATAATATTCACTTTCATTAATTGCACAAAAGAAATAAAATATAGAAAAAAAATCAACGGATGTTCAATGATCTCCTCTATAATCCTCCTTGAACTTACAGAATTACCTCCATAAATTAAAGCCAAGCATTCTAATGGAATGTATTTAGAAGTTCTCTGGATTTCCTTAGTTGTCACTCATAAGAAAAAATCAGAGAAGCATTATAAAGACTGAAATTAAATAAGTGACTAAACTCTTCTACTAACATTACAAACAGACAATTTATAGAAAAATACAGAAATAGATTTTGGTACAGCGACACTTGAAAAACTTGTGTCGCATCGCCCATAAAATGAATTGACGCCACAGTGCTGAAGGGTTTCCTTCGCTATGGCGCTTGATGATATGGACCTACCATTTATTGAATCATCGCGACACTTTGCTGGTAGATCGTAACCTAAATAGTAACAACTGTAGCGTCACGACGCTATTGACGGTTAAGCGCTGTGACGTCCATGTGACACTCACTTGACTTAGCGGTGTTGGAATTTGGCATCACGGTGCTGTGCAGACAAAGATTGGGCTTTACGGCGCTGACTCATTCGATGCTGTGGCGTTGGGATAGTTCGCTGGGCTTTACGGTGCTGACTCATTCGATGCTGCGGCGTTGGGATAGTTTGTTGGGCGTTACGGCGCTGACTTATTCAATGTTGCGGCATTGGGATAGTTTGTTGGACTTTGCGGCGCTAACTTCTCTAATGCTAAGACACTTTTAAACAGAGATTGGTAGTGTCAATGATGGAGTCATGGCAGTATTGTGTTCAACACCGTGGCGTTACACCATACTTGAAAGTTTTATCTATTTTGTGTATTTTTTGCAGAAACACAACTACTACAACAACAACAACAACATCAAGCATTTATCCCACTACGTGGGGTCGGCTACATGAATCTTTTTTCTCCATTGTGTCCTATTAAAAGTCAAATTCTCGTTTAAATCTAATATACGTTACCTCATAATTAGAATTGTGCATGTGCCGGCTATGTGACCTAACATGCCACAAGAGAAACACCTAACACCAGGAAATGGGTTTACTAATCTATGTGGGTGATAGTGCCTCTTCCTAAAGTTGTGTGATTCATGCTGTGTTGGAGGTTTGCTAAGATGACCTAATGTGAGTGATGCAATTTCATTTTCTAATTCTTTAATTTTTTCA
>NW_021319160.1:1005408-1043431 GCF_001605985.2 Dendrobium catenatum | reverse complement strand
GGAAATGGGTTTACTAATCTATGTGGGTGATAGTGCCTCTTCCTAAAGTTGTGTGATTCATGCTGTGTTGGAGGTTTGCTAAGATGACCTAATGTGAGTGATGCAATTTTATTTTCTAGTTCTTTGATTCTTTCACTAAAAGTTTTATTTTTAGCTGTCAATCCATCAACTTCGACTAATAGCGAGTGCTCACTATGATCTACTTCTAATGCAAGTTTGTCTAGTCTATCAAAAGCTTCTTCTAGTTCAACATGAGTGGTTTTCAAGGTTTCATGCACTTCAGTTGGTTCAATATGCTTCTTATTTAATGCATCATACTCATCAAGAAGAAGCATATGATCCCTATCTAAATCAGAATTTTGTTTAAACAACTTAGCATGCTCAGACTGTAAAGAACTAAATTCAACATTAAGCTTTGCATGCATCTTTTTCAACTTCCTATACGAGTCATGGATATTTTCAGAAATAAGTAGTAATTCTTCATATGAAAGTTGACATACCTCATCTTGATCCGATTGATCAAGATTATCATTAGCCATAAAAAAATAAATTTGTTACCTCCTCTGCTTCTTCTTCTGATGATTCTGAGGCAGAGTCGGCCCAAAAATCTTTTTGTGTCTTTATAGTTCCTTTCTTGTATTTTGATTTCTCATCTCCTTTCTCTTTAGCTAGTTGACTCTTCAGATTGGGGCAATCAGCTAGAAGGTGACCTAGCTTCCTGCATTCAAAATAGATTATATCATATGAAACCTTATTGGACCTTGAGCTCTTACCTTTATTCCAGCTGTTCTGATGACGTTTCTGTTTTCTCTTCAGGAAATTTTTTAACTGTAGGGTCATCAGTGCTATCTCATCCTCTTCCTCCCCTGCAGAGCTTTCACTTTCAGAGTTGTTAGCTTTTAATGCCACCGTTCGCTCCTTCTTCTTTTCACCTGCATCACTTTGTCTCTGACTCACTCCTTGCTCGTATGCAATGAGTGACCCAAGGGGATTATCAATAGAATACACATTAAGGTCTTTAGATTTAGTGATAGCAGTTATCTTTGCATCATAGGAACTAGGTAAGCATCTAAGAATTTTATTTACTTTCTCATAATTTGAAATCTCTCTACCTAATGCATACAAGGATGTCACAATTTGGGTGAACCTAGTGTACATGTCAGATATTGTTTCTTTAGGTTTCATGCGGAAGAGTTCATAATCGTGCAGTAAAATATTAAGCCTAGACTATTTTACTTTATTTGTTCCTTCGTATGTAATGCACAGTCTCTCCCAAATCTCCTTACCAGTGGCACAGGTAGATACTCTCATATAATCCTTAGACTTCAATGCACAGAAAAAACAATTTAAACATTTAGCGTTCAGTTGGGCTAAATCCCTATCCTCATTTCTCCATTCATTAAAAGGTACAGGAGTTTTTAATCCATTAACAATTTTAGATTGTGCAACATATCCATCATTCACTAACATCCACATGTGGTAATCAATAGATTGTAAAAAAGTAGACATTTAAATTTTCCAGAAATCAAACGGAATGTTATCAAAGAGTGGTGGACGGGTTATTGAATAACCCTCCGCAGTGTTACGATTACCAAAATGCTACATGATCATTTTTTCAAGGTTTTCTAAAACACTATTTTTGAAAACAGGCTCTGATACCAATTGAAGTTGCTCTGATACCAATTGAAATTATTATATGGACAATAGGGGGGGTGAATTGTGAAAACATTTTGACAATAGTTAAAACCTAAGCAGGTGTTCTAATATTTTTGATGTTTTAAAATTTTAACATGAAAATTTAAACAATTTTTTTTCACAAATGTTCCCAAACAAATATTGAAAAATAAAATGCACGCAGTAATAAAAGACAATAAGGAAAAAGCACACCGAGATTTTTATAGTGGTTCGATAAATCCATGACCTACGTCAACTCCCCAGAGTCCTCCGCTCCAGGTATTTCACTACAAGCAATAGCTCTCCTATTGCCCCCCTTGGCAAGGCAGAGAAGCCCTTACAATACTCCCTTTCACCAACCCGATGTGGCGGAGTGCCAAACTGTGTTTTCACCCTCCTGGCGACGGCAGAGAAACTTCTCATTTTTCTCCCTCCTGGAGAAGGCAGAGTACCTCGAGGTAACGGATGTAGAAGAGCCTTTCCCCTTGCAGATCCTTCCACAAATTCTTCTAGGGCCACAGGAGGAGCAAGATGCAGCAAGTTCAGAGCAACCAAGTGATCTCCCTCACACATCTTCTGCCTCACAACGCTCACCTTCTCCTTCCTCTCTCAAACCCTAAAGAACTTCTCAAGAGCTCTCTCCCTCAGAATCCCTCTCTAACCATGTTCTCCTCTCTGATTCACACCCTCAAAATATGATAAGATTTTCACCTCAAAATGGGCTCCGAAATCCCTGAGATTTCAAAAGTAGCCGTTACTATCATACAGTACGGTTTCTGATCATACAGTACGATATGTATAAATAGACTTTGTCTTGGTACGAAGTTGTACGAATAGTTCAAAACATTCGTACAGTACGATTATAAATCGTACGGTACGATCCATAACAATTCTGTTCGTACAGGACGATAGTCGGGACGATCAAACATCGTCTCTGTTCATCGTATGGTATGATTGCCATCGTACAGTACGATGAGACAAAATCGAAGAGATCATCCGGGACGATTATAATTCGTCTCTGTTCATCTTATGGTATGAATTGGTTCGTACAGTACGATGTTCAAATTATAATTAAGCCCGGATTTCTTGCACTAATCACAGATTAAATTAAGTATTTAAACAAAATTGTATAGTACGAAGATGTTCGTACAGTACGAGCGGCAGAAATAACTTACTTAAGTTTAAAACGGCTGTTAGGGTTTTGGCTATGAACATATCATACAGTATGAATACATTCGTACGGTACGATCTATTCATAGAATCATCCTACAAAGCTCTGATCGTACGGTACAAAATACCATCGTACAGGACGATCTACAGAGAAAGAAAAACTCTAAAATTTTCATTTAAAAACACTCTCCCCCTGTGTGTGTGCTTGGTTGCTCGGACTTTTATGCATTTTGTGGCCAGACTCAAGAAAATAAAAAAAAAAAATCAACAAAATACATTGCAGACTCATACTCCTAATATACCCATTCTTGAGTTTTCCTGTCATCCTGAGTAGCTTTTGATCTTCCTGAAATGTTAGTACTTACGGACAACAACAAATAAAATAATATTCAATGAATATATGATTCAAATGACATTATTTTTCATCATCAAAATCTCAAACTCGGGGTCATGGGTTGCTACAGAAACCACTTCCATTAAGTTCAATTCATCAACTTGAACTCAGTGGACCAAACCCTTGACCTTAGGTCAACTTGGTAGACCAACTCAACCAAGTTTGACTTAACCTTATATTCCATTCTATACATTTCAATCCTCTTGACCAAGTGTTCTCCAAACCCATTCAAACCCATGGGATGACCCATTAGGTATTTATGGAAGCACCCTTGAGATCCCAGGGCTTGGGGCTCATTTGGATTAGCCATTTGGCTTAACCAAGGTATCCAAAGAGAGGTTTCCTAGGATTGAACTCTTCCACTAATCCAAACCAAATGAAACCAACGGTGGCATTAGGTCCCCATAATCCAACACACCAACCCTTTTTGACCTAGGCATTGGGTTAACTCAATTTGGGAATTGGGCTAACTCATAATGGTCAAAACCATTATGGGTTGAGCAATTTCTTAACCTAGGCCCTGCCAACCTAATTTAACCCTTCTATTAGCTTGCCTAGGTCCAACACATCTACCCTAGTAAGCCCAGCCCTTAGGATGACTTGGGTCAACCTTTAGGCTAGCCCAAAGTTATTAATATGACTTTGACCCGAGAAATTTATCACCACAGACAATATAAAACCCAATTTCCACTTCGACTAGGTACCCTTGGCTCAACCTACCTCCCCCATCAAACCTATCCCTTGAATAGACCTAGGTTGCACCCAATCTGACCCAAACCGTAAAGGTTTGGGTCAACCCAAACCCCATTGCCAAATTAGCCTTACTCTTACCCAATTGTGCTCATCATTGACCTTAATAGGCTCCCAGCATCCTTTATACTTTACCCTGACCAATCTATTAGTTAGCTATAGCCAAAATGATTTGAAATGAGCGAGCCTCATCTATGGCTTTTTAGGGATCAGCACATTAGCCTCCAATCATCCCCTCTATCTCGAGCCTCATCAATGGCTTTTCAAGGGCTCAGCTCATTGGCCTTAGGCTCACGAGGCTCTTGGAGGTTGTCCCATCCAACTTAGAAGACATCTAATGGCTTGCCTGATCAATCACCACAGTCCATGGCTGTGAGAGCCATTTAAATAGGGCACTTTGATAAATTAATATTTAAGCTCATACATAAATTTCTTCTTCAACCTTTAACAAACCCGAACACTATATAACTTTAACAAATTGCCTAGTTAGGGCATAACCTAGCCACACATCCTACCTCACACACTATAGATAGTTTGCAAGGAAAACTAAATCTAACATAGGCCAGGTTGATGTTTACTTTTTATTTTTATTTTTATTTTTATGTTGGGTTTTTTTAGCTATCTCTATATGTTTTGCTTGAAATTTAATTGAGGTGAGTTTTAACTTACTTTAAATGCAATCCATAAATTAATGTGATGGGCCATAAATTACCCTTAGGTTAGGAATGATCTAGTTTCTCACTAAGTTTTTTATAGGTTTCCACGCTCGTATAAGGGTAAAATCAAGGAGATAAAGTTAATGATTGAACTAACAAATTTTATGCATGTGCTAAAATTGCTAAGATCCCCCTTGAAATCAAAAGAGTGTGTCCAATAGTGGCTGAGATTTAATTTATTACAAATATATAAATTAATTGGATAAGATTTTATATAATTGCCTAAGATAACCTTGCAGGGGAGAGTCTAGATTTTCTCTTTTTAATTCAATGTAATTTAAATGAGTTATAATTTTATTATGAGAGTGTCTTTGAGTTGGGTTATATAAATCCAAAGGTTCATTCCGAAGAGGAAAGGACAACCCTCAAGGGAGAGTCCTTTTTCATTTGGAAGACCAAATTTGGATTACTTTAATACCCAAAGAGGAAAGAATAACATCCCCTCATAGGGACAATTTTCTTTCCATTTGGGTATCCATATATGATGAATCCAAGGAGTAAAATGATTATAATATAAAGAGTATCCCACTCAAAGCCACTTGCATCCATCCTAAAATTAGAATCTGGGTTTATCATTAGTGGTGCCAAACCACTTTTAAATTTTCTTAAACATGTATTGTAATAAAAAGGATTTCTCTATAGACATTTAATTTATTTAATTAATTTGACTAATTATTTTGATCAATTTACTTTACTTGTACATAGGATTGCTTACTTTTCTTAGTTTTTTGGCTATTTGCAAATCATGTATTAATTTATCCTTGAATCTAATCAGAGGCTTGTGAGGGTACACTAAAAATATTTTCAACTTAAATCAAATAAAATTTTATTAAGCTACATTAAACTTTAATGATATAAGAAGTAAGCTCAAAATCACTGAGAGTTTTTATAATCATAACAATTTAGTTCTCTTCCTTCTTAGGCACCTCCCTACATGTAGGTTCTAACAGGCAACCTAAACTATTAAGGGATAGTCCTGTTAAGGGGATGTAGTGCAATCTAAATTAATTAACTCTTTTTAAGCCTTTTAAAACTACATATCATTTTATGCATTTCATCAAGTCAATCAACATGCATCACATTAGAAATCAACTAAAATAGTTTAAAATCTAATTGCATTTTATTCAAGCATTTTCATCCTACCTAAAGTTAAGGGACTAATTAGGATTTGCTCTAGACGTTGGTTGCATTTATCAAAAACTGTAATTAACAAAACCTCACCACTCATCTTAAAAATGGCCTAATTTGTGTGTTTTAAATCATCTAGGTGGTTAGCTGGCTCCCAAAATTCGGCAGGGGTAAGACCATATTTTGAATTACATTAGTTAGGTTCGGGTCACTATTATCTAGTGCCTAATATATATTTTAGTTCTGAGGTAGGTTTATGCTTTATACCTCATTTTTTATGAATTTAATTCAAAAATTTTAATAAAATGATCAACTCAAATTAAAAATTCTCTTAAACCTTAAATCCCAACACTCAGGTTAGGTTGGAGCACTTCTAAACTATTTCAGAATCCTAAAGTTTCTCCTATCTTTCCTATGTAGACTCGGTAAATAAATGTTCTAATAGAGGGCACAAAAGTTTTGTCTGTAAATTGCTACAAAATCTACACTTAATAATGCAAATTTGTGGTATTTCATGTTATATGGGCATTTAAATTTTTTTGCTTCTTTACCTCTAGTCTAGTTTGGTTTCAAATCTTACTTATCCAAAGTTTTTACATTATTTGAGTACTAATAAAAATGAAATTATGTTACCTCATAAATAGATGTATCATTAAAGAGTACAATAGTTTCAATGGTTCTACTATTAAAGGGCACAAAAGTAACATCTTTGAAATCTAAGTTTTAAAGAAGGGTGGATTTCACCTCTAACCTTTTTATATAAGTCTTAAATAATATGGTTAAGGTTATCTTTTCACTTACTTTTTTAATCATTCCATGTTAGATATTTGAAAGCTTAAAGGACGGTTGTGAAACCATATGAACAACTAAACGACAGGGCAGTCAGATGGCATTTTAAAAATCTTTTTCCATAATCTATTTTGAAATTAAAACTAATTTCCCAAAGTAAAAATAAAAATTAGATTTTTTTTCAATGTGAAGTGAATTAAAAAAATTAATAATTCTTTTTGTATTTTGAATTTTGTAGAAAAAATAATTAAGAAATAATTTTGTTCTTTTTATTTTCTAAATTTCTTTTCTTTTTCTTTTTCAACAAAAAAATAAATTCAATCAGCCACAAATCTCATACCATAAAACTTAAAGGTTGGTTATTTTTATGTAGTTTCCCTCAAAAAAGACTTTAACGTATGGAATAATAAGATGAACATTAGATAGATCAACCTTATGGAAGCACCCTCTCACACTCCTTGCATCCACAAGGCTCTTATCCCTCTCTCATTACTTCACCTATCTTCCCCTAGCTCAAATCACTCTCTTCAAACACTTGCTTGTAGAACACTAACACTCTCACATAGCCAAAGACTCTCTCAAATAAATCAAGAAAAGTTTAAATATTAGGCTTCTTAAAAACCACTATTATTCAATTATGCCATCAATATTCGTATAATATGATCTATGGAACATACAATATGATTACTTCAAATATTCTTTAGTACTATATGATGAATAGTGTATAGTATGTTCAACTCAATTTCTTAACATATTACACTATATAAATGAATAATATTATTGCATGAATAGTTCAAATAAATGATAGGATCAGCCAGAATGAAAAAAAATATCATCCAAATGGTCCTTATGTGATTATAGTCTGATCTTATAACCATACTAGATGAATAAAATTTTATCTTGAGACTCTTTTTATTTTTTTGAAAATTACAAATTTGCATTAAAGATGAAACAAAGAAAACTAATTACACTTGATAATTGGGTAGCCATCCTCTTTGATTAATTCCATCAAGGTGGACGGTATACTACCAAAAGAAGAGCTATCAAATAAAAAATTACCATCTAAAGCCAAAGTAGCACAAAAATCTGCTGCTCTGTTACACTTCCTATTTACATGGTGAAAAATGATTTTATTAAAGTCATTAAGAGAGAAAAGCTCCTTATCCAAGCACTCCTCCATATGCCATTCAAACTTCTTCATAGATTGTTGAATGTAAGTAATCACATTGATGTTATCACTTTCAATGATAACACCATTACTCTCAAGCATCCATCCTTGTATGTATTCTCGAAGAGCAAGGATTGTTTCCAATTCTAGTTGAGCAATATCCCAATGCAACAAGCTCTTCCCAAAAGCATGGAGAAATCTGCCTTTATAATCTCTAAAAATGCCTTTAATACCAGCCCAGTTATTAGAGAGCAAAGAAGCATCCACATTAATCTTGATCCAATCTAGCGGTGGAGGGTGCCAAGAAAACAAAGACTCCCGATGGAGGTTAGCACCCCAGCTATCTAGGAATGGATGTAGATTAGAAGTGGCTAAAGAAATAACAGTCACCTCTACCATAGAAGATGATAAAGCAACCTTCCCATGTTTAACCAGATTTTGGTTTTTCCAATTCAGAAAAATAGAGGTGTAGTATAGTCTAACCAATCCAGGATTACTAAAGGGTATTCTTCTTAATTTCAGTAAACATTCATCAAGAGAATGGAATGTATTTATACCAAATCCCCATTCTCTAATTTTGGAAACTATCTCAATAAAAAATTTGCACTTGACCACAATGTGCTCATAGTTTTCAACCTCACAGCATCCTCTAGCACACAGGTCACTGGTAGCTAGCCGTCTATATTTAAGAAAGGAATTAGTATGGATAGCATACTTACCAAGTCGCCACAAAAATAATTCCACTTTAATGTTGAGTTTAAGCTTCCTTGACCACTCATAGAATCCAGCATCATCATCCTTGTATCTGTTATTCATAACAGCCTCAAAAGCCAATGCTGAAACAGAACAACCCGAGAGCCTTTTTACTGTGTCCAGCTTATCAATTCCACCTTCTCTATCAATCGGCACTTGCTTGATTAGCCAAGCTAAATCTTCATGAAAAAATAGACTCAACCTCATATCATCCCAAGTTCCTTCATCAGTTATAAGTTGCTGGACCTTCATACCTTCCAATGCAATGCAATTCAAAAATGTTGGCCAAGCATTAAGACATTTGTCAAGAATCCAAATGTCACCAAGAACTTCAATTTTATCACCTTTACCCACCTTCCATTTGACAACATTCTTGAGATACTTGCCTCCTTCTATCATAATCTTCTAAGTATTAGAAGAGTTATGCTTACAATTCCCATCCAAAATACCATCACTGTATTTAGCATTGAGAGTTCGATGGAGTAGGGAGTTCGGGTTTTGGATATAATTCAAATCCAATCCTACTTTCAATGTACCACTTTTAATGGCAAAGACTATAAACCAAGCCAACCAGCACTTTTAGGCTTACACATTTCATCCCAAGCAACATAATGTAACCCTCTTCCCCCATCAGATTTATGCCAAACAAAGTTTTTGCACACCTTTTCTATCTCATGTAACAACTTTTTAGGAACCATAGAATGTGTAATGACAAAGTTTAGCAAAGATAAAAGAGAGGTCTTTAAGAGCACAATTCTACCTCCCAAAGACAATGATTTTTTACCCCAAACATTCAGCTTATCCATAACCTGACTCAAAAGATCTTGGAAATCAGGCACCTTCAATCTCTTAAGAGAGATTTTGATACCCAAGTACTTCCACTCCTTAACAGCCTTGAACCCGAGAATTCTAGCCAGCTTCTTCTTGCTGGGTCTTCCAACAGCTTTCCCAAACATAATTTGGGACTTGTTATTGTTTACCTTCAAGCCCATCCATCTACAAAAACCCTCAATGATTTCCATCAGTAGTCTAGCCAATCTACAGGTATCTTGAGAAAAGACAAGTACATCATCTACATAAAGTAAGTGAGTAATTTTCGGTCCACTGGAATACACCCGAATACCCAAACTTTGACCCCTTTGATCCATAGCATTTGAAAGGAGTTGAGCACACATAATGAACAAATACGGTGATAATGGACATCCCAGACGGAATCGACTACAAGACTCAATTCATCTAAGCTTCTTACCATTCAAAATAATTGAAAACCACACATTCAATACATATTCCATAATAAAACCAGAAAAAACCATAAGAAATCCATACCAAATGACAATTTGCTGCAAAGTACTCCACCCCATGCTGTCATAAGCTTGCTCCATATCTAGCTTTACTGCCATCAATCCTTTTTTATTCTTAGAGGTTTTGAACTTATGAAAGATCTCTTGATCCAAAACGCAGTATTCGGACAATGATCTCCCCGAAATAAATGCTACCTGCTCCTTAGATATCATCTTATGCATAAGCCTCTTTATTCTATTCACAAGAATAGTAGCAACAAGCTTGTATGTAGTTTGACAAAGGCTAATAGGCCAAAAATTAGAAGGAATACACAGATTATGCACCTTCGGGACCAACACAATCAATGTATCCTTCCACTCTTTCTGCATAGCACCTATAGTAAAAAACTTCTTAATAGCCAACCAAACAGTCTCTCCAACAATTCTCCAGTAGCTTTTGAAGAAAGACGAGGTTACTCCATCAATGCCAGGCGACTCCCTGCACTCTTCCAGTAGAAATTCAATTTCAAGCAATTTTCTATCCTTCTCACTTAATCTTTGTGAAGCAGTATTATCAGGCCAGCCCGTAAGCTTACATTCCCTATGCTTCCATTTTTCTTCAAAGAATTGAAGGAAAATCTGTTCAATTCGTTAATCATCTTCAATTAACAGATTACTACTATCCTTAATATATTTAATCAGATTTGCACTTCTTCTAGCTGAAGCAAAGTTGTGAAAAAACTTAGTATTTGTATCACCCTCCTCATTTGACCTTGCCTTGGCCCGTTGATTCCACCAAGTAGAAATTCTCTTCAAGGTAATATTCAGCTCATGTACTTTGTGCCTGAGGAGACACAGGTCTTCCACCGAGAACTCAGTAACAGATGCTTCCTTGGCTTGTAAGTCCAGAATTTCTCTTTTTAATTCATCTCTTGACTTGCACAAAAAAAAATAGAGCTTTCAATGTCCTCTTGATCTTCCTATGAAGAATTTCCACCTCATCTCCAAAATCTACTTTCTTCCAAGAGTTATAAATAATGCTTCTTGCAGCTAGATACGACCTCCAAGTATCCTCAAATTTGAAGTTTTTTTCTTTGCTAATTTTTAATGTTTTCATCTTATAAATAATGGGGCTATGATCAGATGCCACCCAAGCAAGATGTCGTGCTCTTCCAGAAGGGACCAAATGCAAAGCTGCTGAATTCACCAAACATCTATAAAGCCTTTCCCAAATCCTTGAAGATCCATCTTTATTATTACACCAAGTAAAACTTGGTCCAATGAAACCTGCATCATGAAAATCAGAGTTAGACATAAAATTTTTCATCTCTCTAGGCCCTCTAGAGAAGATGAATCTCTTCCCACCCTTCTTCTCTTCCTTCTTAAGGATGCAATTAAAATCTCCCTCCACTAAAGATGGACCCGACCCCATCATATTCTTCTCAAGTAAACTCCAAAGATCCCTTCCTTCCACACAACATCGGCTCCCATAAACAGTTGCTACCTTCCAATCCCCCATAGAGGGAGTAGAAAGAATCCCAAAAATGGCTTGAGAAGAGCTCACTTTAACTACAAAAGAAACCTTATTTATGTTCCAGACATTCAAAATTCCCCCAGAAGTGCCTACAGCTGGGTGATGAAAAAAATCCCAATCACCTTCAATAATGTAGTCCACATTTGTTTTATCAATGCTACAAAGCTTTGTCTCAATAATCCCAATAAAAACCACATTGTGCTCCCTCACAATCTCCCTCAAATACAAAGAGGGCTCTCTTTTTTTGGCTCCCCTACAATTCCAAAACACCAAGGATGACATTAATCAAAAAGAGGGGAACCGTCCCCGCCATTCAGATTCCCTTTCCCATCTCTTCTTTTCTTCCTATGCTCAGGTTCAACAGGGCCCAAAGATTTCAATTCCTTAGCCAACTTGCACTTACCCAAATTACTGTTGTGCACCTCAACAGCCTTCAAATCAACCATATTTTCTTTTGCCTCCCTTAAATCCTCTGTTTTATCCTCATTGGGCTGAATCATTACTTCCCCCTCTTCAACCTCATTCATAAGAATATGGAATCTGTTATACATTTCAAAATTAGCGTCCTTAGCCTTACTGTCTTTTTCAATACCAGAGCATAAATTCTTATCTTCCTGTTGATGATCAACACGCACCGTATCATTAGCTGCTTCCTCAATACCCTGTTGATCCGCAGCCAACACCTTATTGTGAGCTTCCTTCTCCATTATTTCATCCCTTTCTCCTTTCCCAACTCTAGTTCTTCTATTATTCATGTTCTTGAATCTGACGTGGATCCAAGGACCATACTCCTGCTCAACAGTTTTGTTTTCTGCAAGAATCTCAGCCACCACCTCCTGCTTATTACTCACCTTCTCAGCCATACCAGCCTTCGATGTTTCAGGACACACATTCCTGTCATGCCCCACCTTGCCACACTGATAACAGAGAAAATCAATCTTTTCATATTCAACTTGCTGGAAGAACCTTCATGCAATTCTGTCAATCTATATGCCCTTTGGGAGACTATTTTCCAGATTTAATCTTATGCAGACACGAGCGAATTCCTGTTTTCCCCATCTGAAGGAGTTTACATCAACAAACATAGGTACTCCTATTCTCGAAGAAATTCGAGTAATGTTTTCTGCATCCCAGCAGTATAGCGGTAAACATGGGAGATCAATCCACACCGGAGCAGTGATTCCTTTGAAAGAATTAGGATTAAATGTCGGAGACTAATTGTCCATCCCCACAATGTAACCTCCAACATACCAAGGTCCACCATTCAGCACTTCATTCATCGCTTCCTCACATTTGAAAGAACATAAAATCCAGTTCCTCCCAAGCGATGTCATATGAAAATTTATAAATTTGTTCCATTGTCTTCTCAGTTCAACACTACACACTGGAAAAGGAATCTTGTCACCCAGAACTTTAATAACCAACGAGAACTTCAGCACCTGAGAATTCAGAATTTATATATCTGCATTTAGCTTGACAGAAATTCCATCTTCCGACATTTCAACGAGATCTTTATTAAATGAAATCCTGATGTGTTGTGGTTTCGCCCACGTTGCAATAAACTCCTCCTTCATCCCTTCATTATCTCCGAGACCATCCTCTTTGCCACCGGTCTCCATAGATTCAACACCTTTAACCGTTTCTTGATTGCTCAAGACCTCAATATTAGCCGTCAGATTCCGTCCTGCGACATTCTCCTTATTGCTTAAGAATTTATTAACTTTCAAGATCAATCCCGCAAAAGATGATGTCTCCGGATTTAAAGACTCAGACAAAGCTTTCACCTTAACATTCTCTCTACATACACCAATAGAACGATCAACCAAAGCTTTCTTGCCTTTACCTTCGATGTTAGGTTCTTGACAAGACGGAGGACAAAACCCCTCCCTAATCACAATGCCCTTATTCAACAATCGATCAGATCCCACCGACCGACCAGAGGCCATAGAGACGATGGAAGAAAGCCGGAGAAACCTTCCTCCAACAATCGGCAATCGTCAAACCCGCCACCAGAATCGAGCCCGCGAAGCAAAAAAAAATTCTAAAATGATGAACTTTCTTTCTCTAGGAAATCGCCGAAGCTTCTCTCTCTAATGTGGTTTGTGTTGTTGATATTGTCTTGAGACTCTTTGGGTGAGTTATATAGTTTGTTCTATAATCATATAGTATAATCTATAATCAATTTAGATTTAATTTGATTGTTTCTTTAACTTATCTAACTACACAATAATTTAAAAGATGGTATAGAATGAAAGGTTTGTATATTACGGATAATAATAATTTCAAATTTTAAATTTGTATAGTTTTAGTAAGTTAGATTCAATGGTGGGGGTTTTGGTTATAGCTGATCATCCAGTACAATATGATTGTCAAACTACATGATTCATTATATTTGAATTTAATTTTTCATTTAAATTAAATATTTTAATTGATTTCTATTTGTTTTGATCATACAATACGATTAAGATCATACATTATGATTTGATAGAAAAAATAAAATCTTTATTTCTCACTCCCCACATTTGTGTGTGCAAGGTTTTGAAACTAGCATATACCATTTTCCATGCCTTGACTCAAGTAAAAGTAAAATCATATACTTTTGAATTCATAATTTAACTCACACACTCACAATGTATAGTCTTGAGCCTGAATATTTAGTTTTTGTCTTCCATATATGCTATTCATGAATGGTTTACTATTCATGAAAGAAATTTCCAAAATAATATATATTAATAAATAGATAATCATACAATAATTATTCTAATCATCAAAACACATGGTCGGGCTCTAAAATTGTAATAATTTCTCCCTTTTTTTAAGATGGAATACATTATTGGTTGAAAGTGCATGTTAATTTTAAATTCATCCTATGTATTCCCCCGTATTATTTCATCTACTTAAAAAAATAAGGAGAAACCTATAACTTAAAATTTGTTTTTAGAAAAAATAAAATAAAAAACATAACGATCATATAAAGGGTGGAAATAAAAATAAATTGATACATCAGGTGATGCTTGAAAATAATGGTGGATGATTGATAGCAAACTGAACATTAAACAACTTGTGTTCCTCCTCATGCTATTTATGTGGATTCTCCTAGCTCTTAGTGAATTTATTGATATGTAAATAAACCTTAAACCAAGCTAAGCAATGAGCTCCATCTAGGCATCAAGAAAGTAATTATACTCAAGGTTAGTGGCATGCTGTGGTGGTTTTCCACTTATTTTTGCTTCTTTTTCTAAATCGAACATGTCAATTAGGGCCCTATGATTTTCACTGTAGATGATGTTGAAAGAATGATAGATAAAGAATGTAGGAAGGTAATCAGGCAATTTAATAAAAGTAAAGATGTATTTGTTTTCTAGGATATAGCTAATGATGTATCCTAGAGCTAAGTTTTTTCTTTCTTTGGGTTCATTTTTTTAGTGAAAATTGCAAATTGCATTAATAAAAAAACTATTACAAACTAATAAAAGAGGAACATATGAAATTTCAAATTGCATTAATAAAAAAAACTTTCGTTGGGATCTTGGATTCCTAATAGATGTGATATTTTCTATGCACCTAAAGATCATATGGTAAGCATTAAATTTTGTGCTGGCATGCATTAGAATGTGACACATAATAAAATGGCATTGATATTTATTTTTTCACCAACTTTAGGTATGAGGCAATTTTGAGGAATGTATAGAATGATATGTTAATAGGGAAAAAGGAACTCACTAAAGGTTGGCATTTAGGTAAAGGAGAGTTCCTAATGATTGTGATTACTTTTGTCAAATTATAATCTAAATCACTTGAAATAAACTAGGGTGATGGATGACATATAAGAGCTAGAGGTACTCATTAAGATCATATATTGTGATGGTTTTTTCTCGAAGGCAGACTAGAGATAGGAGAAAAATGTGATCGATGGTAATGCAAAGATTGGTGAAAATTCTAAAAGAAGGTCAATTTGATATGGAATGGCAAGTCAAAAAATAAATTGAAGTGTAGAGTTAGCAAATAATTCAAATTATCTTATAGGTAAGGTTTGTTATATTAAGGATTTTAGAATCTTAAATGGATGATCCTCTATAGTGGGCAAAGGATAATCTCCCTCCTCACCCTGATACTTATCATCCACCCTCCAGTGTTGATAGCACAGTCGAGCTTCTAAGCAAAAGAAAATTAGTGGAGTAAAACTAGAGTAGGGGATGGGTATGGAATTTGGAGGTGTGAAAAAATTAGATGATTTTTGTTCTCTTAAATAGCTTAGGTTTGTATAGTAGTATAGGTGATTTAAATAATATAAACATATCTGGAAAAAATGTCTCATAGAGAATGTATAGTCAATTATCAAATCATACATTAAGATAGGGGAGAGTCTAATATGATCAGTGTAAAATTGATCATCTTGAGGATTTATTTGCATAACTGTTGACCAAAAAGTATCATAACGTATAATGAGTAATTTGTATAGTACTATTAGCAAAAATGAATCATTCATAATAGTTAATATACTAATTATTTGTGCCAACAATTGAATCCTTCATGGATTCTACAGTATGATAAGTGTATCATATAGTAAAAAGTGAACAAAAATTTAAGGTTTTTTAAGTGATGAATAGAGAGAATTGAAAGTTCATTTGGGATGTTAAGCCCTTATGAACTAGCCCAAGGCTAACCAAGAGGGGGGTGAATTGGTATTTTAAAAAATCTTTCAATCAAAAACACAAGCTTAAACCAAATCAAAATTCATCACAAAGAAGTTTAAAGTGCGAAAATTAAATGCGAAAAAAGAACACATAAATTTATAGTGGTTTGGTCAACTCGACCTACGTCCACTCCCCGGAGGTGCCCTCAGAGTATTGCACTAATCTCAGTGACTCTCCTTTGCTCCCATAGTAAGGCAGAGAAGCTTTTACAATCCTTCTTTCCACCGACACCGGCGAAGCAAAGAACCCTACTCCATTTGCTTCCTCCTAAAGCAAGCAGAGAACCTTGATCAAATTCTGAAGTAGACCTCTCTTGAACCCCCAAGGAACCAGGGATGATGACTAGAGAAGATGACTTGGATCCTTGATTAGAGCAACCTTTGTGAAACCTCTCACAAACACCCCCTCATAAGATCCTCTCCCTCTCTCTCCCATTCTCTCACTCTCCTCTAGGCTATCTCAGGTCAATACAACATCAAAAGAAACCCTCTTGGCTAAAATAAGAGTTCTTATAAACAAGAGCTTCAAAATAGCTCTTAATTGCAACAAACTGACATTATCATCTAGGATTATTGGCTGATCATCCTATACGATCAGTACAAAGTTAGCTCAATTAGCCAAGATAATTTGGGACAATCATAAGGAAATTTATTTATATCATCCAGGATGATAGTATATCGTCATGTATGATTAGTACAAATCAATGAATATCATCTAGACCATCACCCTAGATGGGAATTTGGATGATAAAAAAGTAACTTAATTGTCCAGGATGATCTCGTGATCATCTAGGATGATTAGTTCAAAACATCACATATTGTCTAAAACATCACCTTTAATGGATGTTTTGACGATGAAATATTGACCTAACCATTTAGGAGGGTATCACGATCGTCCAGGATGATTAGTTAAAAATATCACAGATCATCCAAAGCATCGCCCTGAATAGACACAGGCTGATGTTTGATCATCTAGGAAGAATTAAGGTTTACAAATTGATCATCCTGGACGATCCTGCAATCGTCCAGGATGATGTGATTGTGCAATCAAACATTAATTACTTTCTTTAATTACTATATTAATTTAGGCATAATTTTGCTTCATCGTCCCGGATAATGTCCAAAAATAAAACATGCCTTAACTGATCTGGCAGCTGATTCTTCCTTATTTGAGCTTGTCATCCAGAATGATGATAACATCATCCAGGATGATGTACTTAATGATAGGTTTTTTTAATTAAAACGCATAAAGGGGCCTATGCGTTGATATAAAAAATAGGTTACAAAGTCCTTAAGGGAGAAATTCATCTTACTACTGCTCATAAGAGGTACAAAATAAAGCAAAAGAAAACCTAAGAGCCAATTTTCTCCACTACAAAAAATTACAAGGATTCCTAGTAAGATTCTACTGATGCTATAGACAAGCATCCAAAAAAGAAGGGAAAATGAATAGAATTAAGCCCAATCCTTCTGTCAAAAACCTGGAAAGCCTTAGTATTCAGCCTCACCTGCAAAAAAGATAGACTACAAAAGGACATGCTACATGAAAAAAGGATATTAGAATTAAAATGACAATAAGAAGGGTTAATGCAGGAGAAAAGGATAAAAAGGGCCAAATTATTCCAAGTAAAGCAAGTCATGAAATTCAGACTAATAGCCCTTGTTGTGGATCTGTTTTCATGGTTTATGATCTTGATGATACAAACACTCTTATTTCTCTACGACGGCCTTATTTACTAACATTTCAGGTTCACACGATCAGACTGCAATTTGGAACCAGCTCAAGATTGGGTAAGACTAGGTCTGAGTCAGTTTGTACACTTTTTCCTTTCTTGAGTCAATTGTATTTGGTGTGGCTCCTGATGTTTTATAACTTGGAAGATTTTATATTGCTCCCTAAAGATTTCTATTTTTGGTAACATCATCCGGGATGATATTTATATCGATCGGGATGATATTTATATCGTCCAGGATGATCTGTCCAAAAGTAGAAACCCTAATTAGGGCATCCTCATTAAAGCAGCCGTTATTATGCAAAACACATCATCCTAGACGATTTTGTATCAGCCAGGATGATAGGCTCAATTCAGAAAGAATCTGCCGCCAAATCTAATTAGAAATAACCTATTTTATGACATCGTCCAGATGGATCGTCCAGGACTATAAAATATCATCCAGAACGATCCAGGTCAATTTTTCTCTAGAATTTAAGGTAAGCAATTATGACTTGATTTCACGACCAAATAGTCCTGGCCGATGTGCTGGATGATTGGACACCGGATAGCTATTTTTCAGGGCGATGTTCAGGACGATATTCCACGATTTGTATTGATCGTCCAGGACGATATGAACAAACTTCTTCCAAGTTCAGGGCGATGTTCAGGACGATATTCCTGGCTGATTGGGCTTAAATTATACTGATCGTACAGGATGATATGCCTATCATCCTTGATGATAATGTCAGCAACTTGCATTAATGAGTTCATTTTGAGCACTTCTACATAAGCTTTGTTAAGGAACTTGTTAAGTGTCTTTGACAGTCATTGTAGGTTCGTTCTTGTGGGGGAAACTTGAAGAGAAAGCTTGAAAGGGAGTGAGGAACAGGTGAAGTCTGAGAGAGGGAGAAGATCCTGTAAGGGGGGACATAAGGGAGTGTGGAGGGGGATTCCACACGGTTTCTCCGACAGGCTTGCACCTTAATACCATCTGATTTAAGGCTTGTCTCGAGGGAAGTTCACCAAAGAAGAAGATCTCTTTGGTGTCAAAGGACCCGGCGACTCCGCCGCACCGGGGAAGGTGGAAGTGATTTGTAAGGGCTTCTCTGCCTAGATGTAGGAGCTAAAGGAGAGTCACATTTATAGAGCAATACTTGGAGGGTGCCTCCAAGGAGTGGACGTAGGTTAAGGTTTGACCGAACCACTATAAATCCGGTGTGTTCTTTCTTATTATTTGCTTCCGCATTTAATTTCCGCATTGGTTTTTATTTGTGGTGATTTTGGTTTGTACTTTGCTTAAAGTTTCTTCTTTACCAACTCACCACTCTCTTTATTTAGCCTTGGGCCAGTTCATAAGGGCTTAACATCCCTAACAAACTTTCAGCCCTCATATATATTAGCATCATTAGCAAAGTCCACAAGCCACTCAATCTTACAAGAGGGGCAAACCCAATTCTCTACAAATAACAGCCACCAGCTTATCGTCAAAAAATCATCAACAAAGGACAGGTTCACATTAAACCCAACAAAGATAAGAGAGGCAAACCACCACTTCCAGGTTAACAAGAAAGGCCACAATAAAATGCTATAATTCTGGACAGAATACCAACCACTAGCAGCCCAGCAAATAAGCAGAAGAAGGCTTGAAGAAAGCCACGGACTGGTAGGCAAAGTAGCCAAAATAATGGAAGCACCTGACATTAAACTGGTCTTTCAGGATGATGTTAGGATCGTTCAGGACAATGTGATCAAAAATAGAGAACTCTAAAACAATCAGAATTTTTTTCCTCAAGTATGTCTGTGCATGGTTACTTTGCATCAGGACTCACATTGATACATTTGACTCAAGAAAAGGTAAAAGATTACAAATTGACTCAGTTCTAGTCTACCTAATCTTGAGCTTGGTTTGAGTTGCACTCGATCTTGTGGACCTGAAATATTAGTAAGAAAGGAAGTCATAGAAAAATAGGAATGTTTGTTATCATCAAAATTTTATTCCTTGAAATCATATTCACAATAATCTCCCCCTTTTTTATGATGATAAATACAAAACTAATGTTTAACTGAAGTATCTAAAAAAAATAGTAACAGTGAATTAGGAAGTTCAAATTATACAAAAAAGTCAACACAGAACATAAAATAGGTACAAGTATAACTACTTCCCCTTTTGACATCTCAAAAAGGATAGGGAAAGAAACACAACATAAACTACAAAACATAAAGAAACTACATCAAACAAAAAAGATGACATCACAAAAATAAACTATAAAAAAAAAAGACGATCCCTGATCATCCGATAGAGGTGGTGGTGGTGGTGGCGGGTGAAAGTAACTGGAATGAGTGGCAAACTACTCTCCAAATCAGGCTATGTCCTGGTCATGTTGTCGCTGCTGGTGAGCCATGTAGGAATCAAAGTGTGCAATGTCCTTCGCATGCTTCTTCTCCTGTGTAGCAACATATGACTCAAACCATACCTCTCACTGGTCGAATTGCTCCACCAACTCATCTAGCTAAGAGTGTTGGCAAAGCGAAGCAAGTGCAGGAACAACTCCAGGAGCTACCTCCTCCTCAGTTCCCTCAGCTTCCTCGTGCCCCGGGTGGAGATGAGTATTGTGAAGAATGTGGAAGGAGTTATTTGAGTAGAAGGTATGCTAAAAGTTTGGAGGGGAAGAATATTCGAGGTTGTATTTGGTTTCTAAGATATAGTAATGATGTGTCCTAGGGTATGATTGGGCTTCCTCCTATGTCTTGGATCTCGAATGGTAGTCAAGTGCTCAATGTATCAAAAAATCAGATCAGCGATATTAAATTCATGATGCGCCAAGATGTAAAATGTGGTGATCAAAAGTAGTGAAGTGATATGAATACGATCACCAACTTTTGAAAGAATAGAAGTATGAAAGACATGTTGGATTGTCCTTGCATCTTTGAGTAAGCGGCTAGAATCTCCAACATGATAGGAGACATTGGTATTCCTTAGAAAGTGATTGGCGGGGGCCCAGTTGTAGTCAAGATCTTGACACAGGATGTGGAGTTTTTCTCCTATCGTTGATAGTTATAAGAGCTCTTGACAGTCCTGATATGTGATTTCAACAGGATGTCTATTCATATAAGACCCAAGAGCAATGAAAGAGGAATTGATGCGAAGGCTTGCAAAAAATTCAAAAAGTAACTCCAAATTGAATGGGACGGTGAGAGTAAGGAGAAAGGTGAGTGTAGAGTGAGCAAATAAATCAAGAATAGGGTAGAAAAGGATGTGGGGATTGACAATTCGGGATACAGTAACCCTGGTCATCTTTAACCTCAGATACGTGGCTTGATCAGCCACCTCAGTGAAATGAGGGTCCAGATTTTCCCTCGATGAGCTTTCAAATAGCATGTGAGACCTCTTTCCACCAGCCATTATCAAGAAAATAGAGAGGGAGGAAGATCAAAGAGGGTTTAGAACAGATGACAACAATAAGCCTTTATCCCACTACGTGGGGTTGGCTACATGAATCCTTTTTCTCCATTGTGTCCTATTAAAAGTCAAATTCTCATTTAAATCTAAAAAAGAAATGTCATTCCTAATATTTTCTAACCAAATCTTTGTAAGTCTACCGCTACCTTTCTTAACACAATTCAAATCTAATATCTCTACTCTCCTAACTGGGTCATCGGAAGGCCGCCTTTTTATGTGAGCAAACCATCTAAGGCGACTCTCTCTAATTTTATCTTCTACTTGAGCTACTCCAACCTTTTCATGTATATGCTCATTTTGCATCCTATCTCTAAGGGTAAAGCCACTCATCTACATGAGCATCCTCATCTCTGCCACACTTAACTTAGTATTATGCTTCTGTTTAATGGCTAACATTCGGCACCATAAAGCATTGCAGGCCTCACTACCATCTTATAGAATTTTCCCAAAAATTTGAGGGATAAATTTCTACCACATTACAAGCCTGATGCATTCCTCCACTTCAACCATCCAACTTGAATTCTGCTGATAATATCACCATCTATTTCACCATCACCCTGAACAATAGATTCTAGATATCTAAAATGTGTACTCTTATTAATGACTTGATCGCCCAAAGTCACAATCCCCACACTAGGTCTATTACTACTAAAATTACACTCCATATATTCCGTTTTAGATCTACTCAAGCAAAAACATTTAGACTCTAAAGTTGACCTCCATAATTCAAGTTTACCTTCAACTCCCTCTCTAGTCTTATCAACAAGAAGAATATCATCAGCAAAAAGTATACACCAAGGTACATCCTCTTGCAAATGTCTAGTGAGAACATCCATGACTAAAGCAAAAAGATATGGGCTTAAGGCTGATCCTTGATGTAACCCAATCGAAATAGGGAAATACTTGGTCAAACCACCTTGTGTTTGAACACAAGTAATAGCTCCTGCATACATATCTTTAATGATTTGAATATAAGCATTATTGACTCCTTTCTTTTCAAGAACTCTCCATAGCACTTCTCTTGGAACTTTATCATATGCTTTTTCTAAATCAATAAATATCATATGTAGATCCTCCTTATTTTCTCTATATTTCTCCATCAAACCTCTTAATAAATGTATGGCTTCCATAGTCGACCTACCCGGCATGAATCCAAATTAATTTTGAGAAACATTAGTATCACGATGCAACTTATCCTCCATAACTCCCTCCCATAGTTTTAAAGTATGACACATTAACTTAATACCTCTATAATTCATACAATCTTGTGCATCACCTTTATTCTTAAAAATAGGAATTAACACACTCATTCTCCACTCATCTGGCATCTTTTTATTCTTCAAAATAGTATTAAAAAGTTTAGTAAGCCAAGAAATCCCTTCATGTCCTAAGCATTTCCACACCTCTATTGGAATATCATCAGGTCCAACAGCTTTTCCACCCTTCATTTTCTTTAAAGCCACTCTAACTTCAGTTTTACTGATATGCCGATAAAAACAGAAATCTTTATTTTCATTTAGGGTGCTAAGGTCACTATAGTCAATCTTATTTTCACAATCTTCATTAAAAAGTTTAGCAAAATATATCATCAACCTTTGTTGAATATCATCTTCTAAGAAAAGTATTTTTTGATCTTCATCCTTAATACACTTCACTTGAACTAAATCCTTACTACTCCTATCTCTTTATTTGGCTAACTTATACTTATATCTTTATCCCTACTTAGTATTTAATCTATTATATAAATCATTAAAATCTAATGTCTTTGTATCGCATATTTCTTTCTTAGAATCCTTACGAGCCACTTTATTTATTTTCCAATTATCATAATTTTTAAAATTAAACCAATTTTAAAAATGACTGAATCCCTCAATTTTTAAAGAAATGATCCGATTGACAAGGACGATCGCAAAATCATTCAGGACAATCGAGTCCAATAATTATATCCGAGATAATTGGTCAAAAAAGGCGATAATATTGTCTGAGATGATAAGACACAGGCGAATATGATAAATTTTCCATGTGATTGAATTAAAATTTTGTAAGAATTAATTAGTTAACATCGTCAGAATCTTAAAAATAGTAGAACAACCGATCCTGTTATCCCTAGCTCAGACTTCTTCCAGAGCAAATTGCCTTTAGAAAACAAACTAAATTAGAAAAATCAAATGGATAAGAAAAAGAGATCTATTCAAAACTTGGTTCCAGAAAAATATTTTATATAATAATATATCAAAGTAATTAGTCATGATCATGAATTCCAAAATCAAACCTTTGAAAAATATCAAGTGATACATGAATTCTTCTAAGATTTAAAAATTTTGAAAGAGAGAAAAGCTTACTTTTTGTGGGCTTATTTTATTCCTCTTATCAATTGATAGGCACTCTTTACAGATCTTTTGATTTTTGATACACTTTGTGTATCTTTTTCAATTTGACAACATTGTGCATCTTTTGATTTGACATCATTGATCACTTTTTTTTTTCAAGCTAGATCCCATTTTTCAAAACTCTTAAATATTCTCAATTGTAATTATATCTTCTAGATATTATAGAAGAAAAACTTGCTCTCTAATATAAGAAAGAATGAATGACAAAATAGAATAAAAAATCATATGATGAATCCAACGACAAGATTATGAAAAATCTGAAGGTAATATAAAGACTTTGAAAATTATATATATAAGATAGATTACTATAACAAGATTGAAAAGATCTCAATTACAAAGTCCAGTTGTTAATTTGAGATAGACTTTTATTTAGAAAATAAAATTACACCGCTAAAAATGTTAGCGAAAAGAAAACAATCAACGGTGTTTCCCCCTTTAACTAATTTAGAGATGTTAACTATTGACTACAAATTTTCAAAAACAAAAATAAGATATAAGATATCAATTCAACAGAGATTAAAAGAAAAATTAAATAACGAAGAAAATTAAATCAACAGAAGTGAAACATATGAAAAGTACAATAACAATAAACAAATAACAGAAGAAATCATAAATCAATAAGAATTAAGTTCATGCATTAATGTCAATCAACCCAATCTGGTACTTAAAGTGATGAAAGTGTCGAAGGCTAGTGGTTTAGTAAAGATGTCAGCCAGTTGATTCTTTGTTGCCATATGGTGTATCTCAATGTCTCCCTTGGCTATATTGTCTCTAATAAAGTGATGCCTTATGTCAATGTGCTTAGTCCTTAAATGTTGGATAGGATTATTAGAAATACATATGGCACTAGTGTTATTATAAATGATTGAGATTATGCCTATAGATAATCATAAATCCATAATTTTTTGCTTCAACCAAGGGACTTGGGCCACACAACTCTTTATGGAAATGTACTCAGCTTCGGTAGTAAAAAGTGCAATCGTTTTATTTTTTATTAGATCAGGAGACTAAAGATTGCCTATGAATTGGCAAGTCTCAGAAGTGCTCTTTCTATCCACCCAATATCCTACAAAATTACAATCATAATATCCAATAATCTCAAAAGAAGCACTGTGCCTAGGGTACCAAATTCCTAAGTTTTGGGTCCCTAAGAGATATATAAGAATTCTCTTAACTGCAGTCAAGTGGAATTCTTTAGGATCAGCTTAAAATCTATCACAGAGATAAACACTAAACATTATATTAGGTCAGCTAGAAGTCAGGTAAAGTAAAGATCCAATCATCCCTTTGTACTTCTTTTGATCAATAGGTTTTCCATTTGGGTCTTTATCCAACTGAACACTGGAGGTTATGGGAGTATTAATTGGCTTGGCTTTTATCCATTTCATATTTCCTTAAGATATCCTTTATATACTTTCATTGATTTAGAAAGGTTCCATCATCCAATTATCTTATGCTAAATCCCAAAAAAATAGGACAACTCTCCCATCATACTCATCTCAAATTCCTTACTCATTATTTTAGAAAACTCATCACATAGCCTTTTATATGAAGATCCAAAGAGTATATCATTGACATGGATCTAAATAATGAGTAACTCATCTCCTACTTTCCTCAGGAAAATGGTGGTGTCTATACTCCCCTTAATAAACTCCCTCTCTAGTAAGAATGTGCTAAGCCTCTCATACCAAGCTCTGGGTGCCTGCTTTAATCCATATAAGGCATTTTTTAATTTAAAAATATGATTTGAAAATTGAGAACTCTCAAAACTTGGGGATTGTTCTACAAACACATCCTCTTTTATTACCCCATTTAAAAAGGCACTCTTAACATCCATTTAAAAAAGCTTAAATCCCTTATAACAGGTAAAGGCTAGTAGCACTCTAATGGCTTCCAATCTAGCTACAGGGGCAAAGGTCTTCTCAAAATTAATCCCTTCTATTTTGTTGTACCCCTTAACCACCAATCTTTCCTTATTCATAACCACCACACCATAATAATTCACCTTATTATTAAAGACCCATATGGTTCCCACTATACTTTATCCCTTTGGTCTTTCTACAAGCTGCCAAACATCATTCCTAATAAATTGACTTAACTCCACTTCCATGGCTAAGATCCAGACCTCATCAAATAGGGCTTGATTAATGTTAGTGGGTTTAGTCATTGAGATAAAGGTAGAGTGATTCACTTCCTTCCTAAGTCTATGCCTAGTCCTAATGCCTTAAGAAGGGTCTCCTAAGATCAGTTCTTTAGGGTGACTCAAAGAGTTTCTCCAATCTCTAGGCAAGGTGTGTGTAGGTTCAACCCTTTCCTCTAGATCTACATTTTCTACTCCTTGGATAATCTTGCCTACTCCTTTAGTGTTTTGGGGCTCTACCCACTTCTCCAAATTTTCAATTCCTTGGGTAATCTCTCTAACTTCATATTCATCCTCAACTCTAGGCTTCTTAGGATCAGATTAATCAAACACTACATGAGTAGTCTCCTCCACCACCAATATCCTCTTATTAAACACCCTAAAAGATTTACCCATTCTAGAATATCCTAAGAATACTCCATCAAATTTTGGGTCAAATTTTCCTAAGAATGACTTCTTTTTTTTTTTTTTTTTTTTTTTTTTTTTTTTTTTTTTGATAAGATGAAAGGAGTAATATTATTAAAAAAAAAAGATCTATACAAAGATAAGATTATCACATTCCTCCTTTAAAAGTTTAAAAAACATTGGAGGAACGTTATTGATAATCAAGTTATTCCACATAAAATCACCCAACCTAGCATGGTTAGCACAACAATCGGCTAACTTATTAGAAGTTCTATTTACAAATTGAAAGATGACTTGATTGAAACTTTTAAGAAAAAGAAAATCAAGTAGCTCGGGATTTCTACTTACAGTTGGTCCTTCCTTAAAAATACCTTGAATGTGCTTCATAACATTGTAGTTGTCTCCTTCTATAATGATTCCTTTAGCTTGATACATCCACTCTTGAGTAATATTTTTAAAAGCCTTCAAAGCTTCCAACTCAAGTGCCGAGATATCCTAATGAATAGTTTTGAAACCAAAGGCATATAAAAATCTACCTTTGTAGTCTCTAATAACTCCACCCACTCCTGCAGTATAATTGTTGTCTAGAGAAGCATCCACATTAAGTTTTATCCATTCAGCTGGAGGGGGTTTCCAAGTTTGTTGAAATAGCAAATGCTGATTAGAAACCCAGTTGGCTGAAATTATATATTGACTAAATGAAGAAGAAGCAAAATTGATAGCATTTGCTGCAATAATTGAAATGCTATCTTCCGCCGATCCATGAACAAGTTTACTTCTACTTTTCCATGAGAAAAAAAATAGCAGAACAATACAAATTTGCCAAGAAAGGATTGAGAGTAGATATGGTAGAGAACCAATTAATACAATTCTCAAAACTATTGAAAGCAGGAAACTCATATCCCCATTTTTTTAAAGAGCTGATGATATTCTTCATGAAAAAGCATTTCACAGTTAAATTGCTATCATCCTCCTTGTCACAGCAACCTCTCGCACATCCGTTATAATCAATTAACCTTCTATACATTAGGAACTCATTTGTTGGAATTGCCTTATGTAATAATCTCCCATTGTTAAGAATGAAAACCTTACATCCAAAGACATAGAGGTGGGAAAGGTTGGGTGTCCTACCCTTAAGAATCTCAAAGGGTGTCTTATCAAGTTTGGCTCTAACATTCACCATATTCAACACATAGCAAGCTATGTTTACCGCTTCAGCCCAAAATTATTTTGAAAGTAAATACATAGCAAGCATGGCTCTAGCAGCTTTAACTAAGGTTCATTTCGTTCTTTCAGCTACCCCATTCTGTTGAGGGGTCCTAGGAGCTGAGAAGTTGTGACTAATCCCGTTATCCTCACAAAAGTCTCCAAATCTCTCATTTTCAAACTCTCCCCCATGGTCACTATGGATAGTCAAGATCTCATAACCTAACTTTTTTTGAATCCAAGTGAAGAAGGGTCTAAACTCATCAAAAGACTCATTCTTATGTGACAGAAATCTAATCCAAGTAAACCTCGAGTAGTCATCGACAATCATAAAACCATATACTTTTTCCCCTAAGTTGGTAGTACTAATGGGTCCAAAAAACTCCATGTGAAGGATTTTTAAAGGTCTAGATGTGCTAACATCCTTAATATAGTGGAAAAAGGATTGGACTTGCTTCCTTAGTTGGTAGGCACCACAAAGGTGGTCTTTGGTGAACTTAAGCTTGGGGACACCTCTAACTAGGTCTTCCTGGGTCACTCTCCTAAGGGTTTTTATACTGACATGACAAAATATCGTATGCCACAACCATGAATCATTAGTAGCAATTTTTAAGCAAAATGAAATAACACATTCAATATTACTTAATTCAAGCATGTAAACATTGTTGATCCGCTTTCCATACAAAATAGTTATTTAAGCTTATAGTGTAAGTATTTGCTAAAAATTTTCTGATGAAGCCCATATCACAAAGCTGACTGATTCTGAGCAAGTTGTGTTTCAGTCTATCTACAAGCAAAATATTTTCAATCAAAAGGTTCTTGGAGTTTCTGATTATACCTACGCCAACAACTTTCCTAATGGTGTTATCTCCAAGAGTAACCTTGCCTCCAGCCCTGGCCTCCAGCAAAATGAATTGGCTAGCATCTCCAATCATGTGTTGTGAGCATCCACTGTCCAGGTACCACATGCTCTCATGAGGCCTTTTGTGAGAGCATGCCTACCAAATTAAAAAATATCAGATTTAGGAACCCAAATAAGTTTGGGTCCCTTCTTATGGAAAGAAAAATGCAATGCATGTGTGTTATGAAATGAATCATGCAATTTAGGTCTCCACACCTAATGTGTACTATGGTGAATAGTACAAGTGTGTGCAATATGTCCTAACATGCCACATGAAAAATATCTAACACCAGGAAAAGGATTTACTAATCTACTCGGGTGGTGATGCTTCCTTTTAAAGTTATATGATACATGCAATGATGG
This sequence comes from Dendrobium catenatum, assembly GCF_001605985.2. Classification (NCBI taxonomy): domain Eukaryota; kingdom Viridiplantae; phylum Streptophyta; class Magnoliopsida; order Asparagales; family Orchidaceae; genus Dendrobium; species Dendrobium catenatum. The sequence continues at coordinate 1,014,799 of NW_021319160.1, read as the reverse complement.
TTTATTATTTTCAAAAACTTTAAGATTTTCTAATTTCTTAAACTCCTTTTCTAACTTAGCATGGGATGACTTCAAGGAATCATGTGCATCAGATAATGCAATATGCTTTTTGTTTAATACATCAAACTCATCAAGTAATAATATGTGATTGCTATCGATTGTAGAATAATCTTTAAGTAAGATTTCATGCTCTTTTTTGCAAATTTGAAAACTCCAATTTTAAACTAACACGTGATTTCTTAAGTTTTCTATATGATACATGAATTTGTTTAAAAACTTGAAGTAATTATTCATAGGTTAGTTCACATACCTCTTCTTGGTTAGACTGACCAAGATGATCGTCCGCCATCAAGTACAAGTTTGTAGTCTCCTCTTCAGCTTCAGTATTAGAGGAGTCAGATGCAGAATCTACCCAGAATGCCTTTTGGAATCACTTATTATCCTTGTCCTTTCTAAAGTTGGGTTTCTCCTCACCCTTCTCCTTGTTAGGATGAGCCTTAAGTGTAGGATAATCAGCTTTAACGTGTCCCCGCTTCCTACATTCAAAACAGAAAGTTTCATTAGAAATCTTAAAATGTTTTTTACCCTCACATTTATTCTACTTCTGATGGTTATTATGCTTCTTCCTTATAAAGCTTTTGAATTGCCTCATATTCAGGCAACATCATCACTTTCAGACTCGGAAGAGTTAGTGTCTGTGTCGTTGGCCTTCAGCCCCATAATTTTCTCCTTCTTTTTCTCTCTTGCATCAAGGTTTCTTTGATTCACCGCTTACTCGTAAGCAATGAGTGATCCCAGTATGTTATCTATATAATAAGTATTCAATTTTTTGGATTCAATAATTATAATAATCTTAGCATCAAAGAAAGAGGGCAAACATCTCAAAAAATTTTTAACTTTTTTCATAATTCATGAGTTCTCTTCCTAAAGCATGCAATAAGGTAATAATTTGTGTGAATCTATTATACATGTCAAAAATCAATTCAGAAGATTTCATACAAAAAAGTTTGTAATCATGCAATAAAATATACAAGCAAGATTGTTTAACTCCGTTGGTTCCTTTATAAGAGATACACAATTTATCCCAAATTTTTTTACCAGTAATACAAGTTAAAACTTGCATGTAATCTTAAGATTTTAAAGCATAAAAAAATAGTTAAAGTATTTTGCATTGATTTGAGAAAAATCCCTATCATCAAGAGTTCATTCAGTGAAAGAAAATGGAGTAGAAACGCCATTAATTTTACCAGTCAAAGGTGTATAACCTTCTTTAACAAGTATCCACATGCGATAGTCAATCGATTGTAAAAATGTAAACATGCGAGTTTTTTTAAAAATCAAAAGGAATATTATCAAATAAAGGTGGTCAGGTAATAGAATACCCTTTCACATTATTACGATTATCGGAGTTAGCCATAGATAAAAATTTAAAAGTTTTCAAAAACTCAATTTTATGAATCCCGCTCCGCTACCACTTAAAAGTTTGTTATGGATGTTAAGCCCTTATGAACTAGCCCAAGGCTAACCAAGAGAGGATGAATTGGTATTTTAAAAAATCTTTCAATCAAAAACACAAGCTTAAACCAAACCAAAATTCACCACAAAGAGATTTAAATTGCAGAAATTTAATGCAGAAAAAGAACACAAAAATTTATAGTGGTTCGGTCAACTCGACCTACGTCCACTCCCCCGAGGCGCCCTCCGAGTATTGCACTAAACTCAGTGACTCTCCTTTTGCTCCAAAATTAAGGAGGAGAAGCCTTTACAATCCTCCTTTCCACCAACAGCGATGAGGCAAAGAACCCAACTCCATTTGCTTCCTCCTAAAATAGGCAGAGAATCTCAATTAATTGCTGAAGTAGACCTCTCTCGAACCCCCAAGGAACCAGGGATGATGACTGGAGAAGAAGACTCATATCCTTGATCGGAGCAACCTTTGTGAAACCTCTCATAAACTCCCCCTCATAAGATCCTCTCTCTCTCTCCCTTTCTCTCTTTCTCCTCTAGGCACTCTTAGGTCAAGACAATAGCAAAAGATACCATCTTGGCTGAAACAAGAGGTCTTATAAAGAAGATCTTCGGAATAGCTCTTAATTATAACAAACCGACATTATTTTCCAAGATAATAGGCTGATCGTCTTGTATGATCAATACAAAATCAGCTCAATCAACCAGGACGATTTGGGACAATCTGTAGGAAATTTGTTCATATCATCCAGGACGATAATATATCATCTTGTACGATTAGTACAAATCAATGAATATTGTCCAGACCATCGCCTGGATGGGAGTCTGGATGATGAAAAAGTAACTTGATCGTCCAGGATGATCTCACGGTCGTCCGAGATGATTAGTTCAAAAAATCACAAATCATCCAGAACATCACCCTGAATGGATGTCTGGATGATAAAATATTGACCTGATCGTTTGGGATGATATCACGATCTTTCGGGATGATTAGTTCAAAACATCACAAATCATCCAGAGCATCGCCCTGAATAGACACAGGCCAATGTTTGATCGTCCAGGAAGAATTAAGGTTTGTTAACGGATCATCCCAGATAATCTTGCGATCATCCAAGATGATATGATTATGCAATAAAACCTTAATTGCTTTCCTTAATTTCCAAATTAATTAAGAAAAAATTATGCTACCTCATCCAGGACATCATCCTGGATGATGCCAAAAATAAAATATTCTTTAACTGACCTGTCATATAATTCTTTCTTATTTGAGCCTATCATCCAGGATGATGATAACATCATTCGGGATGATGTGTTTAATGATGGTTGCCTTAACCAGGATGCCCTAATTAGTTTTAGGCAACCAGGATGCCCTAATTAGAGTTTTTATTTTTAACAGATCATCCAGGATAATTTAGGATCATCCAGGACGATGTGATCAAAAATAGAGAACTCTAAAACAATCAGAATTTTTTCCTCAAGTGTGTGTGTGTAAGGTTACTTTATATCAGGACCCATATTGATACATTTGACTCAAGAAAAGGTAAAAAATTACAAATTTACTCAGTCCTAGTCTACCTAATCTTGAGCTTGGCTTGAGTTGAATTCGATCTTGTGGACCTGAAATATTAGTAGACAATACAGTCATAAAAAAAAGGAATATTTGCTATCATCAAAATTCTATTACCTAAAATCAGATTCACAACAAGAATTCTATATGAAAAAGCATACATAAAAATAATCATAATTTGTCATATATTATTTAAAAAAAATAAAAACATAATATAAATAAAATAAATAAACAAACAAACACACAAAATAAACCTTAATTTACATATACCACAATTTCTCTAAGAATGAATATTAATGATACCTAGTCTAGTCCTATGTGTGTTGAATGCATCATAATTAAAGGGTTTAGTAATTATGTCTACCAATTGATTTTCAATATCCACATGGAAATATTTTATGCTTCCTTTTGCTACATGATCCCTAATGAAATGATAATTAATGTCAATATGCTTTGTATAGGAATATTGAAATGGATTTTTTTTAAAATATAGATTGCACTATTATTATCCCACATGATAATGATAATGCTTATAGATAGTTCAAGGTCAAGAATTTATTGCTTCAGCCATAAGACTTGGGCAACACAGCTACCTATAGCTATATATTCTTCTTTCGTAGTGAATAGGGATGCAAAGTTTTACTTTCTACTAGACCAGGAAACTAAGGATTATCCAATGAATTGGCAAGTACTAAATGTACTTTTCCTACCTACTATGCACCCTTCAAAGTTTGAATCTAAATATCTTATAATATCAAAGGTGGTCTTATGCCTAGGGTATCAAATGCCTAAGTTTTGAGTGACTATCAAATATTTAAGAATTATTTTCATGGTATTCATATGGGATTCTTTTATCAGCATAAAATCTAGCATATAGAAAAACACTAAACATGATACAAGATCTACTAGCATTAAAATAAAGCAATGATCCTATTATTATTCTATACTTCTTCTAATCAACTAATTTAGTATCTTCATCATTATTTTGCCGGATGGTTGATCTCATTGATGTATTTATGCTTTTAGAACATTCCATATCAAACATTTTAAAGATATTAATATATTTAGTCTTACTAAGAAAGGTATTATCTTCTCTTTTAATTAAATAAAATCCAAGAAAATAGGTTAGCTGTTGTTCACCTCATTTCTCTAAGAGGTCCCTAGGACCAACTTGGGTTTATTTATTGTGAAATAATGATTGGGAGGTGTCCACTTCTTAGATATGTAAGCCCCAGTCAAAACCAAATCCAAGTCTAATTAAATTAAGTTCCATCCTTCAATCCAATCTCTAGTCCCACTTTCAACAAACTTTCACTCAACTTTCAAATCATATCCAACTAATCTCAATCATTTATTTATTTTTTATTGATTTGAATATTTTAAACTTAACAAGTCAAGTCTAAAATTGAATCCAAACTAAACATTCCAATCCAAATCCCTGGGTTAAGGACCTAGGTCTTGAAACCCTTGACGGGTGATTTTTCTTTCACCTTGAAACTTTAAATGACCTCTAATTTAAGGTTTATCAATTTCAAATTATTTAGATACGTATATGAGATCAATTCATCAAATTTTACCACTTTTTGAGATCCTTAGCCCCATAAACTGAATTGATTTCCAAAGACTGTAAAAACTTTAAATATTTATAGCATATGCCTCTTGAGTTGTCATTTGGCAGAATCTAACCTTTGAAATCTTTTAAAACCTTATAAACACATCCATTGAACCTTTTTATGACTTTTTGACCAATAATCTACATTTTTTTGGATCCATTTTGAACCAGGGCTGACTAGGGTCAAAATGAATAAAATACCCTTTAAAGGGATTTTTTCCTTTTCCCAAAAATTCAACATGGCCTTCCCATATAAAACTTCAAAACCTATCCCAAAGGGTCATAAATATCATTAGGAACACATTGAATCAAAACCCACCCCTTAGCTTGATCTAATTGACCATGTCAACCATAGTTGACCAAATTGGCCCTTAAGGATTTAAACATCATGTTATAACCAAATGACCTTCCCTTAATTTGAAACCACCTCCATTGAGTTCATATGATCCATTTGAACTCAATGGACCTAACCCTTGACCCTAGGTCAACCTACTTGACCAAGTAAACAAAGTTTGACCAAACCTCCCATACCTGTCTACCCATTCAAACCCTTTGACCTAGGCTTTCCTAAGCCAATTCAAACCCCTAGAACCACCCATTTGACCCTTAGGAGCTGTCAAGCCTTGGGCCCACTTGGGTTAGCTAGTTGGCTTGACCCAAGAGCGCAAAGAGAGGTCCCCCTTGACCCTAGGTCAACTTCTTTATCTTACCTACTTCACCACCCATATTAGGAGAATCCTTAATTACTAATCATGTAACCCTGTTAATAGACATTGAGGTTAAGGTTAAAGATTTAAATCTTCTAGTCAACTATACATATGTTGCCAGTTTAGGCTCTTCACTTTAAATTTTTTTAATATCATCCTCTAGATCACTATCTTATTCTAAAGTGATATTAAATTTTGGAGGAGGATTGATCTTATTATAGTCAAAAGGAATTTTTGCAACTCGCATGTTTGAATCATTATCTAAACTTGACTCTAATTCAATTTGCATTACGGGGGAGGGGGAATCTTTCAAATGAAGTACGGCCTCAACCACGTGTTCTTTGGGACATTCTCCCACCTCTTTGAGAAAAACTGTTTGATGGCTTAAAGATAGTTATTATTTATATATTCTCTTTCTTTTTTTTTTTTCTTTTTTAGTTTCATTGATTTACTTTACCTTTCCATTTTCTTTTTTTTTATTTATTTTCTCCTCATTAATCATAAATTCACTTTTAAAACAAGTTGCAACTCTTTTGGGTGCATAATATACAACATTTTTATAGATCCCAATCACATAATAGAGAATGGTCATAAATGTCCATGAATCATATATTCAATTCCTTCATGTTTGTAATTGATGTATTGGTGTAGAGTAGATTAAACCATCATATATTAATGGATCCAAAGTCTACCTAAGAGGGTGTTGAAAGACATCATAAAATAAATTATATGAAATTCAGCTTCTATTTTTAACTATCCTATTCTAATAAGAGTGTAATTGAACCGTAAATCTTTTCTCATTTTTCATTAAACCCATGTAACATCATCTTATTTATGCTAAGTCTACATGTATCAACTTTAAGTTATATGAGAGTCTTTACATTAATAATATTTACTTATGCACTGGGATCAATGAATACTCTTTACAATTTGAAATATCTCACATTTATAGAAATATAGAGTAGGTTATTATGATTGAAATATCTCACTTAAGAAAACTCAATTTGAATCTCTATTGATGTTCAAAATTTTTTTTTTGAGGATGTGAAAACTCAATTCTTTGAGAAATCAGAATAAATAGAAGAAATTTTAGGACATCTTTCTAACTATATCCAACTTTTGTCTCTATCTTAATTACTTTTTCTCCCTCATTTCTCTAACTGATCCAATATCCAGCTAGATACCTAACCAGCATCTTGGCATCAAAGCTAAACGCCATTGTAACTTTGAGTAGTATTTTTTATTGTTGCTCATCTCACATTGATGCATATTTATTCTCTTTTTACTATGCTGAACCAAAGAAAAAGTATTTGTTTCTTTGTCCATCTATAAATCTTATCTTATGGCCACCAACATTTATAATATTTAATACAAGCACATGAAAGAGGAAAGATGATCGTATTGAGTGTTTGAGTAACAAAGAGATGGATATCAAACTAATAGGTATAATTTGATTAGTACATTATAATTTTTTTTCAGAAACATTTGAATGCATGTATTTGCATCTATTTATGAAAATAGATGTCACCTAGCATCAATATTTTGACCCAGTTTGTTTGTTTCATGTTATAAGCATTAAGATTAGCTAATTTATTCCCTTGCTTTACATGTCTAGGAATAACAGTTAGAATATTCACTTATTCAGATGATGAGCTAAAGTTTTCACTTACTTCTGATCGACAACTAATACACCTAATTTGGTATCCAAAGATTTATATAAGCATTAAGATTGGCTAATTTATTCCCTTGCTTTACATGTCTAGGAATAATAGTTAAAATATTCACTTATTAAGATGATGAGCCAAAGTTGTCACTTACTTCTGATAGACAACTTAAGACCAGCTCAAGATTGAGTAGATTTAGGTTGAGTCAGTCTATAATGTTTTTCTTTTCTTGAGACAATTATAAATGTGGTTCCTGATGCTAAGTAGCATTGTACACACACATGAGGGGTTTTCTGAGTTTTTCTATTTTGAGTACATCGGCCTGGATGATGTGCATATCGGCCAGGATGATTTAATTAAAAATAGAAACCCTAATTAGGGCATCCTGGTTAAGAAATCGTCATTAAGCAAAACATCCTGGATGATCCTTGTATAGACCATGACGATAGGCTCAAATCAGAAAGAATCAAACGCCATGATTAATTTAGGTTTTCTTTACTTTAATTCATTGGCCAGACCGATCTCAATATCGGCCTGGACGATGCAGCATAATTATGCCTAAATTAATATGGTAATTATGGAAAGCAATTAAGGCTGATTGATACGATCACATCTGTCAGGCTGATCGCAGGATCGGCCAGGACGATGGACTGGACGATTGACATCAGCCAGAATCTATTCAGGGCAATCTTCAAGACAATTTTCCTCAGATTTAAACTAATCATCCTGGATGATATGGTATCAGCCTGGATGATGTAACCAATCTTCTTCTGATCATCCCAAATCATCCTGACTGTTTAAGCTTATTTTATACTGATCGGCCAGGACGATATTTCTATCAGCCTGGACGATAAAGTCGGCAAGATGCATTAATAAGCTCATTTTGAGATCTTCTATTTAATAACTCTTATTCTTCACTTAGGAAGATCTTTTGCTGCTGTCTTAACCTTAGAAAGCCTAGATGAGAGAGAGAGAGGGAGAGAGAGAGAGGATTTTATGAGGGGGAGCTTGTGAGGGGGATTCACAAGGGTTGCTCCAAGAATTATTCCACATCTTCTTCCACTAGAGTCTCTTGTCCTTGGAAGGGCTGAAAGAGGTGAGCTTTAGCAATTGATCAAGATTCTCTGCCTACTTTAGGAGGAAGCAAAAGGAGTTGGGTTCTCTGCCTCGCCAGGGTTGGCGAAAAGGAGGTTTTTTAAGGGCTTCTCCGCCATGCTGTGGGAGAAAAAGGAGAGTCACGTTTGTAGTGCAATACCTGGAGCTGAACTTTTGCATTTGCATTCATCAAAAAAACCAAATACAACTACCAAAGCAAAGGAAGGGCTAGCATGCCCTAAAAGCTAGTGAAAAAAAGAACTACTATCATTCTCAAGAATATTAAAAAATTCTTGAGGAATACATATATTTGTGTCTCCTATGTCCCAAGTAAAAGAACCCTCTAACGCTCTTTGAGCACAAAAATGGGCCGCCATATTAAATCTTCTCTGAGTATGCACAAAAAGCACTTACTGAAAAAGTTTGATCCAACTACATTCCTCCCAATCATCTATCCGCTGCTTCCATAGTTCTTTAAACTTAAACTTTTGCATATACTCAATCACATTGGAATTATCCCCTTCCACAATAATCCCATTCAGATCATACATCCACTCAACCACAAGCTTGTCAATATAGTGAATAGCCATTCTCTCAACTTGGGTGCTATCCCAATGGCATATACTCCAACCAGCTGCTACAATTAGTTTGCCCATACTATCCCGAATAATAATGCCAACTCCTCCTGCATTTGATTTAATAAGAGCTCCATCAACATTCACCTTTAGCCAGCCTGTAGGGGGGGGGATACCAACAAAGAGGGTGTAAACAATCCAGAGGATTGAAGAGTATCCCGTTGCTCCAGACTGAAAGAAAGCAAACCTTGATTGAAAACCTCCAAAATACTTGCTGCAATAAAAATAGGCATACATCTATCCTTCCCATGCTTTATGGCATTTCTATTCATCCAGCTATGATAAACAGCAAGGCAATAAAGCAACAAACAACTATTGCTGCATTTAATATTAGACTTCACAGCCATTTTCAATTCATTAAAGCATACAAACCGAGGAGTGTGAAATCCCCAACCATCCAGCACCTTCAGAATATCCATAAGCTACTTACAAGAAGTTGTAATATGGTCCATGTCTTCAATTGAAGTACAACCAATAGGACAGATAACATTTACTTCAAACCCCCGAGCATGTAGCCAGCAATTTGTTGGAACAGCATCCATAAAAATTCGCCACCAAAACAAACATTCTCTAGGTCTCATTCCAGTTTTGAAAACAACAAAACACGGATCCTCTTCATAATGAAAACTGCTATTATAAACAAT
>NW_021319160.1:922708-1001292 GCF_001605985.2 Dendrobium catenatum | reverse complement strand
GCTCCTCCATGGAGTGGACGTAGGTCAAGTTGACTGAATCATTATAAATCTCTGTAATCTATTTCTACTGCTTTCGTGTTTATTTATTTTTCCGCACTTTGATTTCTATGGTGATTTTGGTTTATAATTGTTGTACTTTGCTTAAAGAATTTTTAAAATATCAATTCACCCCCCCCCCCTCTTGGCTAGCCTCGGGCTAGTTCTTAAGGGCTTAACATCCCTAATAAACTTTCAATATTAACTCAGATGATCACATTCAACCTTCTTTATAAGAAAAGATTCAGGAAGCCCATAAGTGAGATGCAAAATATTCAAAATTGATTGATCAGACTAGATCATGTATTAAATTTGAACTACGAGTATCTGATTATGGTATTATCTTCTACAATAATAGATTATGGGCTCCTATTTTGGGATCTCTAAAGTAAGAGATTCTACACAAGACTCCCTATTCAGGCTACACTATTTATTCACAAAGTAGTAAAATGTATAGCAATTTGAAAGATATATTTTGGTGGCTTGAATTAAAAAGGAAGTAATAGATTTTGTATCAAAATGTGATGCCTATGAATTAGTGAAACAACAAAATAAAAAATCATGAAGTTTTCTACAGCCATTACCCATTTTAGTATGGAAAAGGGAAGAACTATGGATTTATTAATATGGGTTTTAACAAGTTGATACAATGATGGGATGATATCTGAGTTGTTATTGATCAATTGAAGAATCTAACGTATTTCATTCTAATCTAATAGATAAATTTAGTTAACATATTAGCACAGATATATGTTAGAGATATTATCAGATTACAAAGTATTCTAAAGGTGATTATTTCTAATTATGATGGTCATTTTACCTCTGGATTATGGAGAGCAATTTAGCAAGGACTGGGCATAAAATTATACTTTAGTACTACTTTTCAACCACAGATAGATGGACAATCTAAAAGGACTATTCAGATGTCACAGGAACTTTTGACACTATGTGTTCTAAATTTTGGGGGTAACTAGGAGAATTATATCCTACTGATAGAGTTTGCATATAATAATAATTATCAATCCAATATAGGTATGGCTCATTACAATGCTCTATATAATAGGAAGTGCATGACTCATTTGACTTTAACATGGGTAGGAAATAGGGAAGTCATAGGGCAACTTTTTGTTGCGAATCTCAGATTATGTATTAGACTTTTGATGATAGCAAACATTCATGTTTTTCTACGATTGCCTTGCCTACTAATTTTTTTGGACCACAAGATCGAATGCAACTCAAGCCAGCTAAAGATCGGGGAGATATAGGTTGAGTCAAGTCTATATTTTTACCTTTCTTGAGTCAATTGTAAAAGTGGTTCCTAATGCTAAGTAACCTTTCACACACACACACAATTGAGGGGTTTTATGAGTTTTTCTATTTTGAGTACATCGGCCTGGATGATATTCATATCGGCCGAGACATCCAACTAAAAATACAAACCCTAATTAGGGCATTCTGGTTAAGCATCCGTCATTAAGCAAATCGTCCTGGACGGTCCTTGTATCGGCCAGGACGATTGGCTCAAATTAGAAAGAATCAGCTATCATGATCAATTTAGGTATTCTTTATTTTAAAACATCGACCAGGATGAACTCAACATTGGCCTGAACGATATAGCACAATTATGCCTAAATTAATCTGGCAATTATGGAAAGCAAATAAGGCTGATTGATACAATCACATCGGCCGGGCCGATCGCAGAATCGACCGGGATGATGTCCTGGATGATTAAAATCTTCCAGACTCTATTCAGGGCGATGTTTAGGATATTTATACTCGGATTTAAACTAATTGGCCACGATGATATTGTATCGGCCTGGATGATAAAACCAATTTTCTTCTGATAGTCCCAAATCGCTCCGGCTGATTGAGCTTACTTTATACTGATCGGCCAGGATGATATTCATATCATCCTAGACGATAATGTCGGTTCTTAAGAATATATTTAAAGGACCCAAATTTTCTCATGCTTAAGACACTGAGTGCTTGCTGTCTTGACCTGAGAGAGCCTTGGGAGAGGGAGAGAGAGAGAGAGAGAGAGAGGTATATTTATTTATTTTTGCACTCTGATTTCTGTGGTGTTTTTTGTTTTAATTTTGTTCTTTACCTAAAGAAAATTTTTAAAAATACCAATTCCCCCCCCCCCCCCCTCTTGGTTATCCTCGGGTTAGTTCTTAAGGGCTTAACATCCCTAATGAACTCTGAAGTGGTATTAGAGCAGGATTCATAAAAACTAAGTTTAAAAACTTTTTAAATTTTAATCTATGTCTAATAATGGAAATCGTAATACTACGAAAGGGTATTCTATTACCCGACAACCTTTGTTTGATAACATTCCTTTTGACTTTTGGAAAACTCGCATGTCTACGTTTTTACAAGCAAATGATTATCGCATGTGGATGCTTGTTAAGGATGGTTATACACCTCCAATTGGAAAATTGAATGGCGTTACTGTTCTACTTCCTTTTACTAAAAGGATTCTAGATGATAGGGATTTAGCACAATAAATGCCAAATGTTTGAACTATTTTTTCTGTGCTTTGAAATCGGAAGATTACATGCATGTTTCCACTTGCACTACTGGTAAAGAAATTTGAGATAAATTATGTATCACCTATGAAGAAACTAATGAAGTCAAGTAATCCTGTTTGAATATTCTCTTGCATGATTACGAACTTTTTCATATGAAACCTCATGAATCAATTTTTGATATGTATACGAGATTTACTCAGATTGTTACTTCTTTGTATGCCTTAGGAAGAGAACTTATTAACTATAAAAAATAAACAAAATTTTACGATGTTTGCCTTCCTCTTTTGATGAAAAAATTACTGCAATATTTGAATCTAAAGATTAAATACATATTTGATCGATAACTTATTTGGTTCACTCATTGCTTACAAACAAGGGGTGAACCAAAGAAATCTTGATGCAGGTGAGAAAAAGACGGAGAAAACCATAGCACTGAAGGCCAATGAAACAAACTCAAATTCTTTCGGGTCTGAAAGTGAAGAAGTTGCCTTCATCACTAGGCAATTCAAAAACTTTCTAAGGAAGAGTCGTAAGCATCATCAGAATTGGAGAAAAGGTAAGGATAACAAAAATTTTAAAGGTTCTTCTGATGTTATTTGTTTTGAATGCATGAAGCCTAGACATGTCAGAGCTGACTGTCCTACACTTCAGGATCACTCAAGCAAAGAAAAGAATGAAGAGAAACCTAAGTTCAGAAAGGATAAGAAGCGAGCCCAAAAAGCTTTTTGTGCGGAGTCTGCATCTGACTCATCTGAGACTAAACCTGAAAAGGAGACAACAAACTGTGCTTAATGGCTGATGATTTTGAACAATCTGACCAAGAAGAGGTATGCCAACCAACCTATGACCAATTGCTTGAAATATGTGAGAAAATCCATGCATCATATAGAAAACTTAAGAAAACTCACGCTAGTTTGAAATTGGAGTTTTTGTATTTATAAAAAGAGCATGAAATTTTGAGAAAATATCACTTTCAAAATGATAGCAATCACATGTCTCTACTTGAAGAATTTGATTATTTAAATAAAAAGCATTCTGATTTAATAATTGAGCATGATTCTTTGAAAGCTTCCTACACCTCGCTTGAATTTGATTTTAAAGCTTCTACTAAAGAATATGAGCATAAAAAGCACTGTTTGGAAATTGATTTAGAAAATTCTCACTTAAGGTTTAAAACAAAATTGGATGCATGTAAGAAAAATTAGATGACACCCACATTTGATCCAAAGCCAATAACTAGGAATAGGCATTATAACCCAAACCGATAAAGAAATCATTTTCCTGGAGTGAGATGTTTTCATGCGGCATGTTAAGACACATAGCACATACTTGTACTGTTCACCGTAGTACACATTGGGTATGGAGACCCAAATTGCATAATTCACCGCATAACACTCATGCATCACATTCTTCTTTTCATAAGAAGGAACCTAAACCTGTTTGGGTTCCTAAATCTAACATTTAATGATTTTGCAGGTGTGCTCTCACCAAAGACCTCGTGAGAGCTTATGGTACTTAGGACTGCAGAGGCTCATGACTCCTAATTGCTTATTTCTACTGCTTAATTAAATCTGAGTTACGTGATTTTCTGATCAATTCTTTACTTTTTATTTAGTTTGTTTCTTTCTCTACTTTTTGTCATTTTTACTTTTGTTGCATTAGCACTTTTCTTTTTAGATCATCGTTGAATTGATATTTTCTCCTTATTTTTATTTTTTGGAGATTTATAGTTAATGTTTTAACATCTCTAAATCAGTTAAAGGTAGAAACACCGTTGATGGTTTCCCTCCCTCTAACCTCTTTAAGTGGTATAATTTTCTTTTCTGAATAAAAGTCTATCTCAAATTAACAACTGGTTCTTAAAATTAAGATCTTTCTACCTTGCTACAGTAGTTTATCTTATATTTATAATATTCAAAGCTTTTATATATCTTTCAAGTAAATTGTAATATTGTCATTGAATTTATCATATAATTGCTAAAGTCTGCTTTTTGGTCTATTCTTCCTTATATTAAAGAGTGGGTTTCTCTTCTCTAATATCTGAAAGATCTACTCACAACTAAATATATTTTAAGAATTATTGAAAAAGGGATCTAGCTTGCAAGAACCAAAAATAAAAAGTCCAATGATGCCAAAAACAAAAAGATCTGCAATGACACCAAATTGAAAAAATATATACATAAAAGTGTATCAAAAATCAAAATAGGTGCAAAGAGCGCCATTCAAATTGACAAGAGGCATAAAATGTGGCCACAAAAGACAAGCTTACCCCTCTTTCAAACTTTTAAAATTTTAGAAGAATTCATGGGTTACTTGATATTTTCAAATGCTTGATTTCAAATTCCATGATTGAGACAAATTGCTTTGGTATATTATTCTATAAGATATTTTCTTTGGAGTAAGTTTTGAACGGATCTTTTTTTCTTTCCAATATATTTATTCTGAGTTAGGTCTTTTGTTTTCAAAAGACGATATTGCCCTGAAAGAAGTCTAAGCTAGGGTTAACAAGATCGGATATTTTACCATTTTCAGATTTCGGCTTTGTTAACTCATTGATCTTACAAATCTTTAAAATTTAATTATTTGGAGCATTTATCATATGTATGCCTTGCTAATTAAAAAAAAAACTTTTTTTTCTTTTGTTTTATCGTTGTTATTTTTTATTGATCTTGTTGTTTTTGAGCCTTCTCTGATCATCTACATCCCTCCTTTGATTTGAAATTTTTTGTCACATCATCCTGGTTGATATTTATATCTTCCTAAAAGATCAGCTTTTCATACTTCAAAAATTCCATCTGCTGAATATTCTTACTTTTCTGCTCTCATCATCCTGGCTGATCCTTTATCGTCTTGGACAATATAACAGACCTATGCTGCAATCATCTTGATCGTCTTGGCCAATACCTTTTTTCATCCTGGATGATGCATTAATTAGTTATCATCCCAGTCGATACACCTGTTCGTCCTGGACGATACACGTGTCATTATGTTTAAAATCTTTAAAATCTTCCAAGATGATCCATTTTGGACAATCATCCTGGACGATCCACTATTCGTCCTTGACAAAACATGTGGCGCATGATTTAAAATATTTTAAATTTGGCCGGTATGATCCATTATTGAGCATCATTCTGAATGATCCAACTAATTGGCCTGCACGATCTGCTTTTTCAACGGTCGTCCGGTCTGACTCCTCGGGATGATCACCTTTGTCTGATCGTCCTGGATGATATATGATCGTCTCAGACAATCGAACTGCCTTTTTGACTAATCGGGTTGTTCACAATAATTACACCGGATCATCCTGGACGATCCTGCGATCGGCCTAGATGATCTGGCATATTCTTTAAATAGAGCCTGAATTCAGCCATTTTTTCTTCACACCTTTTCTTTGGCTTTCTACTTGCAGTTGCTTACTATTTCCTTGCATTTTTCTTTTAAATGGCTGGCAGAAAGCGTGCTCGTCAGACATCTGGCAGCTCCTCGAGGGGCACGTTGGACCCTCATTTTTTAGAGGCAGACGATCAGGCTGCCTACCATCGTTACAAAGTGTGCGGCATTACTCTCTACCGAACAATCAATCCAGCCTATCTCTCTTATTCAGTACTGGATCTTTTCACTCACACTTCTCTTTGCTTTATTCTCACCCAAGTAGTCCCTTTTAGTTCTAAACTTCTTTTTAAATTTTACTCAAACCTCCGCATAAATTCTTCCTACACTGCTCTCACCTCTTATGTGAATCGATGTCCTGTCGAGATCACATATCAGGATTGTGCTGAATTGTTGCAGCTGTCCACCACTGGGGATAAGCTGCATACCCTTGTCTCTGATCCTGACTTTGACTGGTCCACTGTAAATCACTTTCTTCACCACACCAACGCACCCTTTCATAATGGAGAGACTAGCTCTTTACTTAAAGATGCTAGGATGATCCAGCACATCCTTCGCACCTCTGTGATTCCCAAAGCCGGCGACCGAGTCCACATCATTCTACTTCTTTCACTTACTACCTTTTACATTTTGGCCCATAGAGAATTCAATGCCACAGACTTGATCTTTCGCTACATCGAGCATTTGACTACCATTCAAGATCCAGGTCATAGAAGAAAGCCCAATCTTGCTCTAGGACATATCATTGCATATGTTCTATAATCAAAATACAACCTTCAATATCCTGCTCCTCCCAACCATCCGCCACCCTTCTACTCAAATAGTTCCTTCAATGCCTTTCACAGTACTTTCCTACACCCAGGGGATGGGGAAGCTCAGGGGGCCGAGGAGGAGGAGGCTCCCGCTCCCGCTCCTGTTCATGAACCTGTTCCTCTCCGCCAACACTCTTAGTTGGATTTGTTGGTGGAGAGATTTGATCAGTGGGAGACCTGTTTTGATGCCTATGTTGTACACCAGCAGCAGCAGCATAACCAGGACATGGCCTGGTTTGGGCACAGTTTGCTACGCTTTCTAGTTACTTTCAGCAGCCACCACCACCACCACCTCCGTTTGATGATCAGGGGCCCTCATTTCTCTGATTTTCTTTGTATTTTTTTTTCTCTAGTTTGTTTTTCTGTATTTTGTTTCTCTTTTAGTTTTAGTTGCTTTAGTTTGCTTCTAGTTTCCCACTCCTTTTTGTGATGTCAAAAGGGGGAGTAGTCTGATGTATCTTGTACTTTGAATTCTAGAACTTAGAAAACTGCTTT
This sequence comes from Dendrobium catenatum, assembly GCF_001605985.2. Lineage (NCBI taxonomy): Eukaryota > Viridiplantae > Streptophyta > Magnoliopsida > Asparagales > Orchidaceae > Dendrobium > Dendrobium catenatum. Next base: position 994,028 of record NW_021319160.1, on the reverse strand, counting down.
TTTGTCACACTATTTTTTTTAACTGCCATAACAACTTGGAATTCTTTGTTTGTGTTTGCCATCATCAAAAAGGGGAAGATTGTTATAAATCTAAGATTATGGATTAGTCTTTTGATGATAGCAAACATTCATGTTTTTCTACAACTGTCGTGCCTACTAATTTTTCAGGACCACAAGATCGAATACAACTCAAGCCAGCTCAAGATCGGGGAGATTTAGGTTGAGTCAAGTCCGTATTTTTTCCTTTCTTGGGTCAATTATAAAGTGGTTCCTGATGCTAAGTAACCTTGTACACACACACTTGAGAGATTTTCTGAGTTTTTCTGTTTTGAGTACATCGGCCTAGATGATGTTCATATCGGTCAGGCCGATCCAACTAAAAATATAAATCCTAATTAGGGCATCCTGCTTAAGCAGCCGTCATTAAGCAAATCATCCTGGATGATCCTTGTATTGGCTAGGACGATAGACTCAAAAAAAAAAAATCAACTGTCATGATACATTTAGTTATTTTTATTTTAAAACATTGGCCAGGACGAACTCAACATCGGCCAGGACAATACAGCACAATTATGCCTAAATTAATCTAGCAATTATGGAAAGCAATTAAGGCCGATTGATACGATCACATCGGCCGGGCCGATCGTAGAATTGGCCGGGACGATGTCCTGGATGATTGACATCGGCCAGACTCTATTCAGGGCGATGTTCAGGATAATTGTACTCGGATTTGAACTAATCGTCCATGACTATATTGTATCGGCCTGGACGATAAAACCAATTTTCTTCTGATCATCCCAAATTGCCCCAGTTAATTGAGCTTACTTTGTACTGATCGACTAGGAAGATATTGTCGATTCTTAAAAATCTATTTAAAGGACCTGAATTTTCTCATGCTTAAGACCTTTAGTACTGCTGTCTTGACCTGAGAGAGCCTTGGGAGAGAGAGAGAGAGAGGGGAACTTGTGAGGGGGAGTTTGTGAGAGGGTTCATAAAGGTTGCTCCAAGCAAGGTTCCAAGTCATCGTCTCCGTTCTTTGTCCTTCGTCCTTGGGAGGTTCTTGGGAGGTCTACTTCAGGAAAAGGTCTAAGTTCTCTACCCGCTTCAGGAGGAAGAAAAAGGAGTCGGTTCTCTGTCGCATCTGGGTTAGTAAAAGGAGTCTATTGTAAAGGCTTCTCCGCCTATCTGTGGGAGCTAAAGGAGAGACACTTAGTTAGTGCAATACTTGGAGGGTGTCTCCGAGGAGTGGACGTAGGTCAAAGTTTGACCGAACCACTATAAATCTTGTGTGATCTTTCTTTGTTTTTCTTTTGTGTTTATTTATTTTTGCATTCTGATTTCTGTTGTGTTTTTGGTTTTAATTTTGTGTTTTACCTAAAGAAAATTTTTTTTAAATACCAATTCACCCCCCCCCCCCCCCTCGGCTAGCTCTTAAGGGCTTAACATCCCTAACGAACTTTCACTTTTATGGATGACTCAACAAATATCCATTTGATCAGGGAAAGGTTGACATCAACACATAGAAAGCATAAGAAGTATTTAGATAAAAAACATAGCTAGTGGAATTTCAGGTTGGCAATTTTATTTTTGTCAAAATCAGCCATATGAGAGGTGTCAGTATCTTTGGGAGAATCAGTGGCATAAGTCCAATGTACATTGGGCATTTTAAGATTAGTGCGAGGATTTGAATTTCTTCTTACAAGTTATTATTACTTGAGCATATGTTAGATATAAATAGTATATTTCATAAATCTTCTTTGAGGAAGTGGGTATTTGATTTCAAGAAGATACTATTTACTGATGATGTTGATGTTCATCTGAATCTATACTATAGGAAAGTAACTAATAGTATTATGGCATATGATGTGAGAAAATTAACAAGCAAATTGATTTCTATGGTCAAGGTATAATAAAAAAAATAAAATCAATAGAGATGCTCTTTGTTTATTTTGCAATTTAAATTGGAAGAAGAAATTTGAAGCATTTTCAATAACTAGATCATCAAATTTGCTTGTTATAAGTCAAAACAATATGACATGTCCTGTTGGGTTGGCTTGTGACAATTCCACCCTTGGCGTAGGTGGCCATACTATCCTTAGCAATATTGATTGCAAGGGCACCCAAGGATGATGAGGTCGATAGTGGCCTCTTGGAAAATTTGATCTCATGTCCCTCCTATCCAATAAGGTCTTTGTTACCCTCTCTAGGAAGCAAATCTGTAAGGGTGACTGGCTGAACAGGACTAAATCACTCTATTATTCTCTTCAACATTCATTTGGTTGTTTGCTAGCTCCAATAACTCTGCAAGTTTCTTTGGCAACTACAAGTTAAGAAAATGCCTCTAAGTTATTGGGTCAATGTGACTTGGGTGACTAAAATCTCTAGATTCTTCACTTCCAACATCTTACTTTGGAACATCAATATGAAGCTTTTTGGCAAGTCCCCTGATGCCTGCCTCATCTTTAGTAAAGCTTGCAAGCTCTTATGTGGCTACTGAGCATTGGTGAACTCTATTACTTTTTTTTTAAGCCAGCAAAAGAAGTGAACACCCCCAAAGATAGATGAGGGAAATACATGAGTGTTGAATCCTTAAGTGTCGTGAAGACGATGTGACTTTTGAGGGCGTTGTCAATGTCTAGCAATGAGGTCATTGAGTAAAATGTAGTCACATGGTGGGATATGTCTTGCCTTGATATGACTCTAACTGTGGTACCTTGAGCTTGAGAGGCAGCCTAGCCTCACAATCACCTTGATCTTGGTGAATTCAAGCTTAGCTCTTCTAACTTGCATGTTCAGCAATTTGTAGTCTTTGTCATAAGTCAACTTATGAGTGAGTTCAGGAATGGTGTTAACATCAGGGCTCAATCTTCTGGTTTCCTTCAATAGATTGCTGAGTTAGGCGACCCTTCAAGGGTGTTATCTCTTTGCATTCATCATTGGAGCCCACCCAAGCCATTTTGAATTGTCTTCAATACTGTTTATTCCAATTCATATATTTCTTGGTGAGTGGTTTGGTCAGTGTTCTCCACATTCATGAAAGGCTCTTGTTATATTTATTCATCTTTATGGTCTTGTCTATTTATTTAGTGCAACGATTCATACTCGCTACACCTGAGAGAATGTGGGATCCAAATGTGTATGTGAAAGTTATTAAGCCTATTAGTAGTCCAAACCTGGTGAACTAGGACCTGTGAAAATGAAGGGAGGAAAGAATAAAGGAAATGATACATAATTATTTAAGTTGTATATATCTTAAATTGGCATAATATTCACTATATCAATCAAAAGTCCTCTACCCTATTTCTTATGATCGCTTATTTATAGAGTTATGAGAGCTATAAGAACAATTAAACATTAAAAAAAAAACACACAACACTACACACATCACCGACATAATACTATACACTAAGCAAACACTTGTCGCCCACTCATTGGCTAGGGAAATCAAGGGATCCGAGTTCCATTAATCTATCTCTGGGTGATCATAGTAATGCCCAATAGGTTAGGGCATGCTTGCAAGCGAGTTTCGAAGAGGTGATGGTCATATATTTTGGAAGATGTTGGCAACTTGTGTTGAGCCTTGAACCACCTAAGAGAAAAAGCGAGTGACCTATGATGGTGGACAAGGCATGCTTAATGGTTAACCAATCAAAGTAAGGCGAGTTGAATTCTCTTTGAATGATTGCTTTTACCGCAATTGCATCTGATTAAAGTGCTCCCTCTAGAGAGAGCGACTGCACGACGGATGCTGAGTTGTTGACTTAGCATGTAATAAGCTGATTAGTAAGCTCGAGCAATTAGCTTGTTAATTCTTTGGGAAGAGCAGCGGGCATCATCCGGGCTAGTTTATCTAATAAGCCTCTCAAAGTATGAGTTCCTAACATGTGCCAAATTACCTAAAAAATACCTACGAAGACATACGAGTATACATGTATTAATAAAACGACTGCCTAGAAGGTTCAAAGAACTTGATTTTGTACAATTATTTGGATAGTAAAGCATTATTCTTCAATGCATAAATGAAATATGAGGCGTTTCATGTTGATACGTAACGCAAATGCACAGCAACAAATATTAATTGAGAGTAGGCAACCAATACTTCAGAAATGGCATTTCAAATCTAGAATATATTTAAAAAAAAAAAACAAATGAATAGTTGCCGTCAATGCAGAAATTCCGAATAGTTTCACAAGAGAAGAAAATGAATTCCAACCCAATACCGTTTGCTCTATTAGAATTACATCCAAAATCGTTGAGTAGCTAAAAAATCACATTAAATCATAACTAAAACCAGCTTTTCTTTCATCATCTAACGTAATTAAAAACAAAATGAACACTTGTTGGTCTTTACAAATTCTGCCAAACCTATATGCCGATCAAACAGTTTATGTTCTTTGCTCTTTAAGAAGCCCTTACATGTTGATCCATGTACAGAATCATGCTCACAACTGATGCAAGGATGTACTGCCACAGGGCTGCTTCACAAGCATTCCAGTAAGGAAAAAAAGAAACATGGTTTAACTAAAAGTTGCAATGCAGATCTTTGACAAGATCGTGACTATATGAACAAAGTTAGTCATTTTAATCTGATTATCATGCCGAGCCAAACTCAGAAAACCATTTCTCATGTCGCTCAATATCAACAGCAGATACACTTCTCTGAACCTTGGTAAGAGCTTCGTCAAAATCACACATGGCCACAGGATCCTTAGAGATTTCATCCTTTGACATGTTCTTAATCTCATCCCTCGTCTTTCCTGCAATTTTCCTCCTCATACCATTTAGAGAAGCATCCCGGCATACATTAGTCAGATCATCACCACTGTAACCTTCTGTTCTGCGAGCTACTTCATCAATGTCAACATCCGTAGCTACCTATTGATTGCAAAGAAATGAAAAACATTTTTACAGAAATGCTAATATAACTTTTAGGGTAAGATTCTACTACTAATATCAAGTTCTAAATGCTTTAATACAAATGATTGTTCGTGAATACATAATTCCTGAAACCTTGTTCAAGAAAAATTAAAGTATGTTCAGAAAACAAAATCCAAGAACACTTGTATATACAACCTAAATAGTACCCCAATATGTTATCAGCAACAATACTAAACCATACGATATTATTTGCAGCTTGTCGCTACAAAACATCAAACAGATTAAAAGCTCTCTTTACTGCCATTTTAATAACCATTTTCTTGCTAATGATAACTTGAAACCCCTAGTTAACAAACAAGCTATAAAATCTATCGAAGACAAAAAGGGGAAAAATATTCAACGTGTTCATTGAACGCAGTTGGTGTTTGCTTTTTATCATGGCAATGCAGAAAAGTACATTTAAGCCGTCTAGTTTGAAATTGCTTCAGATATTCGTTAATTACAGTTAATTTGCTATCATGGAATCGAGTTATTTTAACAGCACAAATCTATTTGGGTTAAGCATGTGTATCAAATATAACCTATGTACTGGTGCTAAATTAAAGTTAAGCATGGGTCCAAATCTTCTAGTGTTAAGTTTAGGTATCAAAAAGCTTTTGAAGCATATTTAATACTAAAATAAAATCACGTTAAAAGCCTGAACTTATTCCCTAGTTTTGTATTTAATACAAAATTGTTACTCAAGTTCACTTAACTTTCAATGACTTTTCAAGCTTTTTGGGGATCAATGTCATTAAGAAGCTATGTGACCAGAAATTCATCCTATGGTCAAAGGTACTACTCTATTTCCCAAGTTCGTTCCAATTGAAATTTAAATAAGAATACATTTTTTAATTTCAAATGCATCATAATTAAACTTCAACATAAATTCATTATGTAACAAACTGTCTCCAATGTTTTAAAGATTGAATAATAACATAAAGTTTTATGTAATAAGTAGCATAAAATTGTGAAGCCTCGTTAAATTTTTCACTAGATAGTATAATTGAATGATTTTCCTAAATAAAAACACAACATATACGTATGCCAAAGCATCATAAGTAACCTCAAAAACTTAGAAGTCTTAGATGATATAATTAAAACTTTTCTTTGAGCAAAATATTTATTAGCATTTGCAGTTGAAGTTCCTTTTCAATATGTCAATGATAGAAGCTATAATGATACTGAATATTTTAATGAATATCATAAAAAAAGTGGTCGATCCAATAAAACTTCTAACATAAAAAAATCCAATATACGTAGATCAATCAATTATTGCTTTGATTTTTCAGAATTAAGTTGAAGCTCATTAGAATATCGGATAAAACAAAAACAAAATACATTTTATATGATAAATTACTCCTTAAACAATATAAGCAGTTTTTCAGATCTTGAAGTACTCAAAATAAGTCTCAAGTACTTCAAATGTCTAATCTCATCAAAATACACAACAAAAAAATTACTATGAATAATCTTAAAACATTATTTATCAATTTCACAAAATATAATAGGAGAATTAAAAAGACCAAAATGCATGATTAACCATTCATTCAAGACATCCAGTGCTTCAAAAGAAAATTTTCACTAATACCTAATTATATAGTGATAACAATTTTTTAAATCTATCTTGATCATGAAAACTGAGCCATAAATTAAATCAAGCACATTTCATCAATTGAAAACCTATACATACGGGTGATCTAATTTCGGGAATTGTTTTCAAAGAACAAGGTTGATGCAGGACTACGTACGAATGCTAATGGTTTCTTCTTTGTTATTCTAATCACCCTAAACCCTAAACCCTAAACCCTAAATTACATAACCAGAAAGTTAGAAAAACTTTCAAAATCAATTAGTAAATCACTTGATGCCGAAGTAGTAGTGTCAATACAATCCCTAATCTAACAATAAAAATTAGTAAGCATAAAGGCACGCTCAAAACCCTACGTTTACTAAGCTACTAAGCTTAGCAGTAGCAGGGGGAGTCGTCCTTCATGACTACAATCAAACACAAGAGAGAGTTAGAATAAAGAAATATATTGAAAGGGGAAAAGAGAACCTCTCGTCAAGGAGCGGTGGAGATCCTCCACTCGACGCCTTGAAAGTGCTCGTCGATTGCCTCCACTAAAGTGTCCAAAATACGCTCTAGATAGTCCTTGACGGTATGATCAACCCCTGTATTCACGTCGAAGAAGGTTGACTGGAAAATATCAGTGAAGCCGTCCTCGTCGAAGGTTAAGCCGTATTCAGTTTCTGGATCCGCCATTCATAGGTGCTAGTTAACAAGTCCTCCAAGGATTATTTGCCCTCTTGACTCTTCGGGAGAGAAAGAAGTTTCTCTCCAAGGGAAAATCGAGAAGAGGCTAAGAACGAGTTCCTTTCCAAAAATCTGAAGTGAAATTTCATATTTTAAAAAATCAAGGATTGAAATTCTAGGAGGGGAATCCAATCCTTCAAATCCGGTGGAGGAATTAAGTGTAGGGAGAGAGAGAGAGAGAGATTTGAGAGAGAGAGGCGGTTAGATAGAGAGGGGGCGGCGGGATGATAGGGGGCGGGGAATTAATTTTCCTAAATCAATTATTTAATTTAGGAAATGATTTGAGGAATTAGGGGATTTGGAAAATTCGGCCAAGAAGGGGGAAATAGGATTTGGAATTATTTCCTAAAGGAAGAATTGAGTTTAGGAAATAATTAAGGGAGCATTAATGGGCTAGGAGAGAGGGGAGGCTAGCAGCATCCATGGGCTTGGGGTTTAATGCCAAGTGTCCAAGCTTGCTTAAATTAAATTTTGGATTTTAAGAAAGCATTACTTAACTCCTATTTGAATTTAAATTTCAAACCGTTTAAGTTTAGAAACTTTTCAAAAATAGATTGACAAACTTAGGAAAGATTTTAAAATTCTAATTGCTTGAATTTGAATTTCAAATCAGCCCCAATGATCAACCATTAAAAAAGTGGACGAGGCATTCGCATTGAGTCGCGCCTCAAGTCGAGGCGGAAGTCATGCGTATCGGGACTTATGCCTCGAACCATCCAGCGAAGCCTACGATTTTTTCGCACGAGGTGTACGAATTAGAGCGTAACGCCTCGAGGCAGTATGAGGCACCGCCTCGAAATTTTTTCTTCGGTATATATTAAAATACAACGCAGCCTATTCGTGTTCGTGTATTCGCGTATAGGATTAGGGCTTCCTGTGAGAATTGAAAGGCAAACTAGAGGCGAAGTCGTGAGGGAAAGAAACGAAGCCGTGAGGGAAGGAGACGAAGCCGTGAGTGTAGGAGACGAAGTCGGAAGGAGACGACGCAGGGAAAGAAACGAAGCTGAAGTTGTGAGTGAAGGAAACGTTCAGGCATCGGTTAGGTCGGAAGAGCAAGTATGCGGTGTTGTGGCCTTGACTTTGACATGCAGTTATGAAAGCTTGAATAACTCCTGATTCGGCTTTCTTCATTCGTCCGCTCAGTACATGCTGGGTACCGAGCAGGTACATGCTCGGTACCGCTCAGTACATGCTCGGTACCGAGCGGTGCATGCTCGGTACTGAGCGGTGCATGCTTGGTACGCTCGGTATTGAGCATATATAACAAGCAGAATTTCAAAATTACTCTTATAATATAATTTTGTACCCTGGCGGTACAGGTCGAACCCTACCAGGGGGCAGCGCCCCCTTAGACCCCCGGCATACTGGTATATTTTTGTATTCATGTTGTTTTATTATTGGTAGTACAAATAATTGTTAAAATATGTCCTATTGTTAGTATGACTAGTGGCAAAAGAAGGAAAGATCCTGCGTGAAAGTATGGAACTCAAGTTGTAATGTCAGGCGAAGGTGCAAAGAAGGGATATGTTTACATGAAATGTAATTTCTGTGAGAAACGCATAACTGATGGCGTCAAGAGATTGAAGGATCATCTAGCCTGCACTCATGTCAATGTGGGACCATGTTCAAAAGTTCCTGATGAAGTGAAAAATGAATGTACAAATTATTTAAAGAAGTTTGCCACCACAAAGGAGGTCACACAAAGAAATATGGAAGAGATGATAAGAAACTCTTCTTACTATGGATCACAGCATGAAGGTTCCAGTACTGGAAGCCATCTAGTTTCTTCTGACCGATGCAGTCGGGGGCCCATGGATAGATTTATGCTAAATATTAATAATAATGAAAACATAAATACTCAGGATATTCAGCCTCCTACAACTACAAAAGAACTCAGGAACATAGTTTGTTTGGATATCGCCAGATTCATCTATGAAAATGGGATTCCATTTAATGTTGTTAGGAGTCCGTCGTGGATCAATATGTTACGATCTGTTGGAAGCTATGGAAGAGGATTACAACTTCCAAGCATGTGTGAGCTGAGGACTTGGATGCTGAATGAAGAGGTTAAGACAACTTCAAAAATGGTGGATGATGTTAAGAAGACTTGGATTGAGACAGGAGTGACAATAATGTTAGATAGTTGGTTAGATATTCGACATAGAAGTATTATTAATTTCTTGGTCAACAATCGATATGGAACAGTTTTTCTCAAATCAGTAGATGCTTCAAGCTTTGTAAAGGATGCACAATTATTGTTTGAAATGTTGGATGAAGTTGTGGAGGAAGTGGGAGATGCCTTAGTAGTACAGGTTGTTACTGATAATGCAAGTGCATAAAAAGCTGCAGGAAGAATGTTAATGGAGAGGAGGCCTCACCTTTACTGGACTCCTTGTGCTGCACATTGTATTGACTTGATGCTTGAGAGGTTGGGACAGTTGCCTCAACGTAAATCAGCCATATTGAAGGCCAAATTCGTTAGTAAGTTTATATACAAATATTCTTGGGTACTCAGCTTGATGAGAAAATTCACTGACAAGAAAATTATTAGATTTGTTGTTACAAGATTTGCTACTGCATATTTAAGATTGCAGAGATTCAAGGAGTTAAGACAATCTTTGGAATCAATGTTTGCTTCTGAAGAGTGTGATAAAAGTTAATGGGCCAAAAAACAAGAAGGAAAACAAGTAAAAAGATTGTTATGAAAGACGATTCATTTTGGCGCAATACAAATTATGCTTTGAAGACAACAGGACCATTAGTAAAGGTGCTTAGAATGGTTGATGGTGAGAGGACCACGGTTATGGGATTTATTTATGAAGCAATGAATATGACTAAAAAAGACATTGCAAAAGAATTGGGCGGTCAAGAAAGTGCCTACAAAAAAAAATGGGATATTATAGATGAAAAGTGGGATCGACAATTACACCAACACTTATATGCTGCTGCGTACTATTTAAATCCCCTATTTCATTATGATAAGAATTTTCATGTTGACAAAGAGGTGAAAACTGGTTTGTATGCATGTATGGACAGACTCATTTCTAAAGAAGACTACATCAAAGTTAATTTCAACTTGAGGATTTTCATTTGAAGAAGGAAATGTTTGGATTTAGAGCAGCACAAGCATGCTATAAAACACAATCTCTTGGTATGTTTATAGTTTGAGTATTTATAATTTTAATGTTAATATTTATATTCAAGTCTTCTACTTCAACCAATATTTAAAAAATACTATGTTTGTCTTCATGTAGAATGTTGGTGGGCTCAGTTTGGAGATGATGTTCCTGAATTGAATGCTTTTGCAGTTAAAGTTCTTAGCCTAACATGTTCGGCTTCTGCATGAGAGCGTAATTGGAGTACTTTCAATCAAATTCATACAAAGAGAAGAAATCGATTGGCGGCAGATAGAACGAACAAACTAGTTTATGTTATATTTAACAAAAAACTGAAAGATAGACATCTCAAATTGCAAAATCAAAGAAATATTGAGAATGAAATTGACCCTTTGCTTGTTGATGAGTTACAATCTGATAATTAATGGGTTACTCCTAAGAATGCTGATGTATCTGAAGTTGATTGCAGAAGGAGAAAGTCATGTCAATGAAGAAGACAATAAAGCAACTACCCAAGTATATAAAAGAAAAAAACAAAGTGAGATTAGAGCTTCAAAAAAATTTAAAGGTATTCTTAAATATAAGAAATTATTTTGTATGTTACTATTATTTCATTTTAGAGCTAATGAAATATTAACTGATATAGGACATAAAGAAAAAAATATTATAGATGAAGAAGAGTTTGAGGATGACTTTGACATTAATTATGAAGATTCTTTTGAAGACAATCAAAGTGATGATGAGCCTGCTTTAGGTCTTGATCCTATGGGGATGTTCTATTTTTAAGTGAGTTTATTTTAAATCTTGTATTCCAGTAATATTATCTTTAAACAAATCTTCAAATTCATAGTTGACATAATATTTTGTTATTTTTTATCATTATTTATAATTTTAAATTAATTTATTTTAATCGTTTTGAGGCTTACGCCTCGCCTCGCTTAAAAAAAACGCCTCGATTCCCGACTAAGAGCATCGGCAACTTTGTTTTCAACTCCCGCCTTATTCCTAAGGATATATGTATACTCCTGAATGTATACTCATGGCGTACATTTAACTTATTTTGGGAGTTGATGTAACGCAGAGCTTCGTGATCCGAGAAGATGACGAACTCTTGCGGGAGCAAGTAGAGTCACCAATAACAAAGAGATTGGATCACAGTGTAAAACTCTTTGTCATATATGGAATATCGCTTCCGAATATCATTAAGCTTTTCACTGAAGTAAGCTACTGGGTGACCTTCCTGGGAGAGGACTCCTCCAATTCCGACCCCCGAAGCGTCGCAATTCACTTCGAAGACTTTGGAGAAATTAAGAAGTCTCATCACTGGGGCTTCCACCATTTTCTTCTTGATCTCATCAAAAGCTCTGGTGGCGGCCGGGGTCCAGTGGAAATCAACCCTTCTTTAGGCAATCAGTGATGGGAGATACGATGGTGCTGAAGTTCCGAATGAATCTCTTATAGAATGTGGCTAATCCGTGAAAGATGCAGACTTCCCAGATGTTTTGAGGGATAGACTTCCCAGATGTTTTGAGGGATAGGCAACTCCACAATGGCCCTCCCCTTCTCGGGGTCTGCGGAAACCCCTTGGGCTGAAACGATAAAGCCCAGAAAAATGACGCGATCTATAAGGAAGGTGCATTTCTTAGGATTGGCATACAGTTCCTCCTTCCTTAAGACCTCACAAACTTTTCTTAAGTGGTCTAAGTGCTGATTAATTTACTGAATGTAGATAAGAATGTCGTCAAAGTAGACGACAAACTTTCCCATAAACGAACGCAGCACTTGAGTCATGATCCTCATAAAGGAACTAGGGGCATTACTTAGCCCAAAAGGCATGACTAACCACTCATAGAGACAATCCTTAGTCTTGAAGGCAGTTTTTCACTCATCTCCAGGTCGGATCCGGATCTGGTGGTACCCACTTTTGAGATTAATTTTGGAGAATAGAGTGACACCCGTCATCATATCGAGCATATCATCAAGCCTCGGAATAGGGAATAGATATTTGACAGTGATCCTGTTAATAGCACGGCTATTAACACACATTCTCCACGATCCGTCCTTCTTCGGGGTGAGAAGGGCCGGCACCGCGCAGGGACTAAGACTCTCCTTAATGAAACATCGCTGCAGTAACTCCTCAACCTGCTTCTTAAGCTTGGCATGTTCCGTGGGGTTCATGCGATAGTGTGGCAGGTTCGAGAGGGAGGCTCCAAGGACGAAGTGTATGGCATGCTGAATATCTCTAAGTGGTGGTAACTGATCTGGAAGATCACCAGGAAAGACATCAGCATACTGCCGCAAAATAGGCTGCACTTCCTGAGGAATGGGCTCATCAAATTCGGTGGGAATCTCACGGCCTACTAAGGCGTAAAGAGGGGCACCTTGAGCAATCTCAGCAGTTAGAACCTTGGTAGTGACAAGGTTCACTCCTTTCTTAGATTTGATTGGGTTGGATTTCATGTCATCCGTCACCCGGGGCTGCGATGGCAAAAGCTTAATCTTTTTGCCCGCATGTTCGAACACGCAGGTGTTTGAATGACCAAAAATATGAACATCGTTATCGTAGATACAGGGACGACCTAACAAGATTTGTCCAACATTCATCGTCAACACATCACACCAGACATTCTCCTTATAGGTGGCAAAGAAGATGGGTACGTGGCTTCGCTCTTTCAACTCCAAGGTAGTGGAGTTGACCCACGCTGCCTATACGGGTTGGGGTGAGGAACGGCAGACAGACCTAACTGGGATACCATGCTAGAGGAAACAGCATTTATACAGCTACCGCTATCCACGATGAATTTGCAGTTCTTATCTTTGATCTTGGTGTAGGTGTGGAAAATTGAGGTCATACGCCAGTCATCCGTGGGTGTCGGGTGGGATAGCGCGCATCTCACCACGCAGATGAGATAGGTATCAAATTTATGAAGGCAATAGAGGACCGCAGTGTCGTCATCCTCGAAGCATTCGCCTTCTTCCTCGACTTGGTGGATCTGATCAACCTCAGGCTCGAGATCGTCCTTAATAATCTCCTCAATGATCGAGACTTTATAAGGGCTGGAGCACTGAGAAGAGATATGCCCATACCCCTGGCGTCGAAAACACTTGGTCCCGGGACTAGACCGAGGGGTATCCGAGGTGGGAGTTTTGTTTATAAAGTCAGATCTAGGTGCAGTGGGACCCGGGGGTGGTCAGGTCATGTTCCCAGGAGTGGGTCGGGTAGTAGAAGTGTGTGGGGTGGAACTACCAGCTGATCTATAAGAGGGTCTAGAGTCATGCGAACGACTCGAGTGCTGTGAACGAGTCTCCTCTAGATCAAGCACTTCCTCTAGATCAAGCACTAAGTTGTAGGCATTCTCCAGTGTAGTGACGTTTCGAGCAAACAACTCATTGTGAAGATCCTCTCGCAACCCAATACGAAATATAGATAAGATCTACGCGGGGGTGGTAGAGGTCTCCCCTTTGCAACGAATCAAGAAGTCATCGAAAGAGGCAATGTACTCCTTCACTGGTTTTGATGTAGACAAGGGGGGGTCAAATCAAACCCAAAAAAATTTATTTTTGACTTCTCCAGCTCATTAATGTCAAGTGGAAGGTTACCTCATTATGAGCTGATTTTTAATTCATTTATGGAGCTAAAAATTAGCTCATTATTTATTTGATCTTGTCTATTCTCCTTCCCCCTTTTGTCTATTCGTTTCCCGTGCTTGGCGCTTGGATTCTCGTGCCTTGGCTCCTTCCCCCCTTTGTCTATTCGTTTCCCATGCTTGGCTCTTGGGTTCCCGTGCCTTGGCTCCTTGGTTCCCACAGTTGGCTCTTGGTTTCCTGCAGCTGGCTCCTTGGTTCCCTGTCTGGGCTATTTTCTTGAAGCAGCTGGGGGGCTTTTCCCGTGGAATTAATGCCCTGTTTCCTGTGCTGGGTGATGTATGTGCTTGTCCCTTGGGTTTTCGAGAATGACTATTGATTTCCCTGATGGCTGCTGAAGTCCCGTTGGCTCTCTACTGCCTAGTAACCCGTTGGGTTCTTGCTGGCTATTAAAATCCTTATTTTCTAGTTGTTGTTTCTGCTACAGTTTCTGTAATAAAAGCTAGTATTTTAGGGCTGTTTATGGACAGAATTTGGACAACTTTTTGGGGACTGGTTTGCTGGCTGTTTGGGAGGATTTCCATGAGACTTTCCACTGTTTTCTATGCAATCTTCCTACAGAATTCCTGCAGTCTTTTGATCTTCTTCTTAGTGATTTATGGCCTTCTATTTCCCTACTTTAATGGCTTTAAATATTGCTTTTAGGTGGCTGTTTGTATTCCTTCTTTTGTGCCTATAAATAGGAGTTGTTTGTGGTTGTTTTAGATAAGTTATATGATGTGATTTTTGGAAATGTGAACCTACGGGTTTCATTGGAAAAGCTTGCGAGCTTTGTCCACCTTCTTTCTCATCCCCTCCGGAAATCTTGCGAGCTCTTTCCAACCTTCGTCTTGGCTTCTAACATCTTTCGTCTCTCCGCAAGTGCCACTCCATCCGTAAGTGAAGCAAGTTTAGGGTGTCTTGTTTAAGTCAAGTTTGTAAGTGTCCAAGTTGTAATAGTTTTTATCAAATGATATTATTTGTGTCTTTATTTGTGTTATTTGTCTCTTCTATTACCCAGTAGTCTCTTTATTTTGTTAAGCAAAAAAATCAGGGTCCCCCTATATTTTTTTGCTTACATCAGGTTTGTTGCCTTGAGTCAGCCTATTCCACCTGTCCAATAGTCGGGGGAATTACGACGAAGGGAAGTACTTCTGCTTGAGTTCCTGCTTCATGGATGGTCAATCAACAATGGGGTAATCATTCCTAGCTTTTCTAAGACTCTCTAAATTGGCCCAGAACTGACTCGCCCTACCCATGAGCTTCATCTCCGCAAAGCTGACCTTCCAAGCCTCAGATATGTCATACCACTTAAAGAAACTATCCATAACTTTGACCCAGTCCAGGAAGAACTGGGGATCGAGTGTGTCATCAAAGGTAGGAGCATCAACCTTAATATTTTTCATAAGAGGTGCATCAGGATCATGACGTGGGTCATGTCCATGGTAAGGTGCTCGATGATTGGCACAGTGTTGCCTCTCATCCAAATCTGGATCATGACGTGGGTCATGTCCGTGATACGGAGCTCGATGATTGGTACAATGCTGCCTCTCATCTGGGTAGGTTTCATCCCCATACATAGAAGGTGGTCTAGATGGGGTGTAGGGAGTAGGGTGATCTCGCTCAAGTGTATCAAATCTCTCAATGGTGTTCCTACGAAGCTCAGCTAGATCCACTTGGTTTTCTTTAAGTTGCTGGCTAATGTCGTTCATTTGTCCTACCAACAAGTCTAAGGTCCTCCCTAGTTGTTCCGGGTCCATTCGAAATTACTACGGGACACCTAACAAGACTAGGATGTAACGGGCAGCAATTAATATGAGTAAAATACAATGATATGATGCAAAATGATAGTAAAAACTAATAGGACAGCAACCTAGCAGTTTTCTAAATGACACTGAGGAAAGATTAAAATGCAGAAAAGGAAACTACTAGGAATCCTAAAACATGCAAGAGCAAACCATGCTCCAATACCAGATGATGCAGGACTACGTACGAATTCAATGTCATGTAAAGATTTGCAAAACTCTTGATTAGAATAACAAAGAAGAAACCAATAGCATTCTAAAACAACAAATAAAACAAGAAAGAGGTCACACCCGCTTAGGCTAAATTACATAACCAGAGAGTTGGAAAAACTTTCAAAATCAATTAGTAAATCACTTGATGCCGAAGTAGTAGTGTCAATACAATCCCTAATCTAACAATGAAAATTAGTAAACATAAAGGCACGCTCAAAACCCTACGTTTACTAAGCTTAGCAGTAGCAGAGGGAGTCGTCCTTCGTGACTACAATCAAGCATAATAGAGAGTTAGATTAAAGAAATATATTGAAAGGGGAAAAGAGAACCTCTCGTCAAGGAGCGGTGGAGAACCTCAACTCGACGCCTTCAAAGTGCTCGTCGATTGCCTCCACTAAGGTGTCCAGAATACTCTCTAAGTAGTCCTCGACGGTTTCAACCCTTGTATTCACGTCGAAGAAGGTTGACTGGAGAATATCACTGAAGTCGTCCTCGTCGAAGGTTAAGCCGTATTCAGTTTCCGGATCCACCATTCATAGGTGCTAGTTCGCAAGTCCTCCAAGGAATATTTGCCCTCTTGGCTCTTCGGGAGAGAAAGAAGTTTCTCTCCAAGGGAAAATCGGGAAGAGGCTAAGAACGAGTTCCTTTCCAAAAATCTGAAGTGAAATTTCATATTTTAGAAAATCAAGGATTGAAATTCTAGGAGGAGAATCCAATCCTTCAAATCTGGTGGAGGAATTAAGTGTAGGGAGAGAGAGATTTGAGAGAGAGAGGTGGTTAGATAAAGAGGGGGCGGCGGGACGATTGGGGGTGGGGAATTAATTTTCCTAAATCAATTATTTGATTTAGGAAATGATTTGAGGAATTAGGGGATTTGGAAAGTTCGGCTAAGGGGGAAATAGGATTTGGAATTATTTCCTAAAGGAAGACTTGAGTTTAGGAAATAATTAAGGGAGCATCTATGATGCACTGACACGGACACGGCGACACGGACACGACATGACACAGACACGACAATTTTTAAAAATATAGGACACGAGTGTAGCGTGGACACGGCATAATAATTTTTTAATATAATATATAAAATTTTTTAAAAAATATAGGACACAGACACGGCGTTGACAGATGGCTCTTTTGAACCTTCACCTAATCCACCCTCGCTAGCAGCAGAGCTCATTTTGCTAACAAACCAATCACACATATGAATACATCAAATTAAATTGATATGAAGTGAAATCAAAATATCTCAATAATAAGACACATGAATACAACAATATACCGGTCTGCCGGGGGTCCAAGGGGGCGCTGCCCCCCGGAACAAAATTTTATAGTAAAAGTAATTTTGAAGTTCTACTTGTTTTTAAAGTTCGTAAGTTGTTTGTATGGAAAGATACCGAGTGGTACCGAGCATGTACCTAGCATTACCGAGCATGTACCTAGCAGTACCGAGCATGTACCTAACAATACCGAGCATGTACCTAGCGGTACTGAGCGGTACCGAGCATGTACCAAGCTATACCGAGCATATATTGAGCAGTACCGAGCATGTACTGAGCGGTACCGAGCATGTACTGAGCGGTACCGAGCATGTACTGAGCGGTACATAGCATGTACTGAGCGATACCGAGCATGTACTGAGTAGTATCGAACATGTACTGAGCGGTACCAAGCATGTATCTAGCGATATCGAGCATGTACCTAGTGATACCTCATTTAATAACCGGACACGCGTGTCTGATTTTAAATTTAATTTTTGAAATTGCGACACTCCAATGTCGTTTCGGACACATGTCCATGCTGTGTCCGACGCGTGTCCGTGTCCGTGTTCGACACGTGTCCGACACTGCATACCCTCTTTAAGTGCCGTGTCGGTGCATCATAGGAGAACATTAATAGGCTAGGATAGAGGGGAGGTCGGCTGCATCCATGGGCTTGGGGTTTAATGCCAAGTGTCCAAGCTTGCTTAAATTAAATTTTGGATTTTAGGAAAGCATTACTTAACTCCTATTTGAATTTAAATTTCAAATAGTTTAAGTTTAGAAAATTTCCAAAAATAGATTGAATAACTTAGGAAAGATTTTAAAATTCTAATTGCTTGAATTTGAATTTCAAATCAGTCCCAATGATGTCAATCCCAATTGGCAAGGTGGAGCAATGGAGGGAGGGGATGGAGGCTGGCGGCTAGAGAATTGGGACCGGTGGCATTGGGGGTTCGGGTAAGGGGTTGGACCGTGGGATTGAGAGGAGGAGGGGGGCTCGGGTGAGGTGGGGAAACCGGCTGCTAGGTGAGGTGGAGGAGAAAGGAAGAAAGAAAAAGATATACAAGAAAGGAACCACGAACTCGACTTATCTAGGTTGGTGGGTATTGCGCCAATCTCCCTCTCCTATGGATCTCTCCAAAGATCTCTCCAAGAACTCTCAAACACTCTCAAACACAAGTGTAAGAAAATTTCATAATAATCATTCATTACCCTCAAAATAAAAACATGGGGCTATAAATAGCCAAGTACATGGGACTCATGAAAATAAAAAACACAATTACCCTTCGGGCTTACATACGACATCTCCCACTAAAAGGGTACAACTGGAAAACAAATACATGACACTGAAAATAGAAAAATTCATAAATAAGAAAATAACTCAAAAGTACAAGGACTCGATCGTGGCCATAGATCCGCGACCACGCCTCTGATAAATCTTCCACGAACTGATGTCCCCATCAAAGGTGCAAGGCAATCTGCAATGGTTTCTTTTTTGCTTCAATGTCCAAAGCAGCTTTTACTAACTAGAAGTAAATATAAATTAAACCACGTAATAATTTATAGAAAATATAATTATTGATTTTCAACTATTTAAAAGAAAATTGAGTGTGTAAAGAATGAAAAGATGATAGAATAATTATAATAAAAATATTAATGAAATTAAGAGGCCATTTAGAGAACAAGAGGTAGAAGAAATGTAAAGCTTGTGATGGCAAGGAATAGAGAAGCATGTAGTTGGATACACTGATAAGAATTCTCTAGAAGAACGTGTGCATGAAGCTAGCAATGCCAATAGTAAGAACCAACGAGAAGCATATAAGAAAAATCACAGGCAATAAAGAGTGAAGAGAAGAACCACCAAGCAGCAACTAGCTCTAGCATGAGAGACTGAGAACCAACGAGCAATGAGTCAATGATTAAGAGAACCAATCAGCAGAAGCAGATATTCTTGCCGTAGTTATTACAATAGATGTTGAATTGAACCATGAAATATGAACTTGAATTTTGTTGTGTGTTGTGGCCAAGTGCACAATGCTATGAAGTGACACGATAATTGTCATAACGTGTGCACTTTGCAACGATCTTGCACTTTACAGGCAATAGATACAAAAGGCTAATGCATTAAATTTCTTTGCTCTGATAGCACGCTTATAATAACATGAGCACCATAAAGCATTGTAGGTCTCACTATCAACTTATAAAATTTTCCCTTAAGTTTGAGGGGGACTTTTTTATCACACAACAAGATGTTAGGCCAATAATGGTACTTGGAGACCATTGATGCGTGATTCTAGTCTCAACATAATGAAGAAAACAGTGAGAATGGAGAAAGAATCAACTGTTATGGATGTTCCCAAACCTTCTGTAGTGAGGTGAAGAAACCAATGGTGATGTATGAACAAACTGTGGTGGATGCGCAAACTGTGGTAGTTGGTGCTGTTGAAGTTGTAATTTCCCCCTCAAAGGAATCTGCTGAAGCCTCGATCAATGGCCCAGAACAGGCTCAGATTTCTGTTTTGGAATCTGGTATGGTTTCTAAAAATCTTAACATTCCTTCTAACTTGAATAAGTTTAATGTGTTAAGCGAGTAAGAAGAAGGTGAGATCTTGCAGGAGAAGGAAAATGTGGTGATCTCTCTATTGCTTGATAAAGGAGAAGAAAATGTAGCTTCTCCAGATGGCGTATGTGGTATGAATTTGGAATCTGAAAAGAAAGATGAGAATTCCTTGTGTTAAAAAGAAACTTACTAAAGAACTTAGAGGATTGGGGCTTATAAAGTCTTCTCTTAGGAATAGAAAGATGGATTGGGAGATGAATGATAAGGTGGGGACTCCTTCCCTTTTCAATAATTAATGGCTTCGATAGTATTTTGGAACTATAGAGGAGCTAGGAAGAAGCAAGCTTCTCTCTATCTGAAAGAGTTTGTTAGGGAGCATGGAGTTTTGTTTGTTGGTTTATTAGAAACCAAGTTATCTTCATTGAATAGAAGGGAACCTGATGCATTGATTGGTGTGGATTGGGACTACTATCATGTTCCATCTGATGGTTTGTCTGGAGGTATTCTTGTACTGTGGAAATTTTCTATGGTTTCCTTCTCTGTTTTAAATGCCTCTTATCAAGTTGTAACTGGCAAACCTCAAGTTGGCTAACAGAGACTCTTGGAGGGTTTCAGCTATATATGGAAGTAAAGATGTCCACAAGAGGAGAGAGTTGTGGAGAAATTTGGAAGCTTTCTCATCTAAAGATGTTCCTATGGTTGTAGGGGGTGATTTTAATTGTTTATTATTTAAAGAAGATAAAAGAGGTGGCAATCGGTTTATTTTCTCTCAAGGGTCAAAGGATATGAAATCCTTTGTAATCAACAATGATCTTCATGAAATTGGGTTTTTTGGACCCAGATTCACTTGGTGTAACAACAAGACTGGTGGAGCTCGAATTCTAGAAAGATTGGATAGGTGTTTTTTGAATCCAACTGCTATAAATTCCTATCATAGATTGGTGGCTAGGCGTCTTGCAAGAATAGCTTCGGACCATTGTTCGGTGTTATTGAATCTTATAGAGATGAAACCTGTGAATAAGAGGATTATTAAATTTGAAGAAGCTTGGGCTTCCTTTCCAGCATCTTTTGGTATAATAAAAAATGTTTGGAGCAAGAAGGTTAAGGGGAATTGCTCTAAAATTCTGAATACAAAATGTAGAACAGCTTTGAAGTCTTTACTTTTTTTAAGTCCAAGTTGAAGAACTTTTCTCTCTTAAAAGATTGTCTTTTAAAAGAGATTCTAGAATAACAATTGAAGGAATCAGATGGAGGATTTCTTTCGGATGATGAGAGGTGGCAGCTCAAGGTGAAGATATCGAAATTAAATGCTACTTTAGCTAGATTGAACACTTGGTGAAGGCAACGTGATAAGGTCAAATGGATGATGGATGGAGACTCTAATTCTAAGTTTTTTCAATCTTTTACAAGTGCTAGAAAAAATTCTAACTGGATATTCAAGGTGCAGGATGACAATGGATCATTGGTGGAAGACCAAAATCAGATTGAAGATATTTTTATACGGTTTTTCAATGGGAAATGGAAGGATAGAAGTTGTGTTCTTGAAGGATGGCCAACTCCTTTATATTCTCTGGATGACTCCGATAGAATGTGGCTGAACAGAGCAGTTTCTTGGGATGAAGTGGAGGGAGTTGTTTTTCAATATGCTGGGAACATTGCACCGGGATTAGATGGAGTAACTTACTCATTTCTCAAATCCTATTGGGAAATTGTCAAGACAAATCTCTAGAATGCAGTTTTTCAGTTCTTTGAATTGGGTAAAATGAATATGGAATGGAAGGAAACTCAGATTATACTCATTCCGAAAGTACTCAACCTATTAAATCCAGCGAGTTATAGACCTATCAGCTTATGCAAAACCGTGTACAAGGTGGTGACCAAGGTGATTTTGAATAGGTTGGTAATTATTTTGCCAAAATTGATTTCAAATGAACAAGCGGCATTTCTTAAAGGGAGATCGATGTCATAACATGTGCTGGTTGCTCAAGAAATGTTTCACAAATTCAGATTTTCTAAAGCTTCAAAGGGATTAGTCTCTTTCAAAATTTATATGGAACAAGCTTACGATTGTATGTATTGGGCTACTTTGAGAAAGGTTTTAGAGTACTTTGGATTTCCTTGAAGTTTTTCAAAACTTATTATGGAATGTGTAGAGAATTCAAAGTTCTCTTTGTTAATTAATGATAATTCCTCTACATGGATCAACGACAAGAGTGGATTCAGTCAAGGTTGTCCTTTATCACCTTACCTTTTCATTCTTTGCTCTCAACTTCTTTCAAAAGTATTTTATCAAAGAGGTAATTCCATTAGTATTTGTAATTGTCCTAACTGTCCAAGAATCTCTCATTTATTGTATGCCGATGATATGATCATCTTTTCTGAAGCTAGCATTAAAATGGTGAAGGACATCAAAGGTATTCTATCACATTTTTGTAAGTGGACAGGGCAAAAGATAAATGTGAATAAATCTGTAACTATGTTTGGCAAATTTTTGTTAAGAGGAGAAGGAAGAAAGCTATAACTCGTATTATGGGGTTCAAAGAAGTGAAAGAGTTTATCTTGGAGTTAAAGTGGTGTTGAGAAGATTGGTTGGATCCGATTTCCAAAGCATGGTGGACAAAGCTTTAAAGATGCTGAATATTTTGGGAAGTAAGTTCTTATCTTTAGCAGGAAAGTTCACTTTGGTAAAAACAGTTCTGTTATCTTATCCGAATTTCCACTCTACACTCTCTTAATCCCAAAAGTGTTCTAAAGATGATTGATAAGTTATGTAGAAGTTTTATTTTGAATAAACGGGATGGAAGATTGTGTCTTCATTATGTTGGTTGGGAGGTGTTGTGCAAATCAATTGAATGGGGAGGACGTGGATTACACTCATGTGTTAGCAAAGTGGGTCATTTAAGGACCAAGATGGCGTGGAGATTTATTCAAAACAAAAACTCTTTGCTCCATAAAGTCCTTGAACCTAAATACGGTGCTCGGTTTGTGGAAGCTGGATCTAGGAAGGGAAGTTTTGCATCCTGGAAGATCATTAATGGCGACTCCAAATGTCTTAAAATAATTGTAAGATGGAATATTGTTGATGGCAGGTCTATCAATGTCTTCAATAATATATGGATTTGGGATAAATGTATCAATAGGTGGCCTACATTTGTGGCTATCTCAGGAAATGAATTCTGACAGTTGATAAGCTTACGTTGGACGGAACATGGAATTTGGCTAAACTTCATAATCTGTTTGGAAATGAACTTGTGAATGTAATTTCTCAAATTCAAATTATGCCGAATTTGGAGCAAGATGGAATAGAACTCATTCATATGCATTCTAGAAAATCTTTATCCTATTTAGTCACGGAAACTGTCTTGCAAAATCAATATAGCATGACTTACTGGAAATGGATTAAGAAAGTTAAATTGATGCCAAAAGTGGAGGTATTCTGATGGCATTTGTACAGCAATGCGATTCCTACAAATCATTTCCTGTATTGCAGAAGGATGCAAGAGAATTTGGCATGTCCAAGAGGATGTAATGCGGTGGAAGATATAGATCATGTAACAAGTACTTGTGGAAAGCTGATGGAAATTATTGGTTTGATAAACAGTTGGGGATTTCAAATACCAACATTTATAAACTTTGAAGATTGTTGTAAATGGTTAAACAGAAACTCAAGTCGTAATATTTTCTTAGCTAAACTGTTCTGTAATTCTGCTTATTTATCATGGAAATCAAGGAATAAATTCATACAAGAAGGTCATATAGAAAGTTCTAAGTTGATCGATGTTCAAGCTGTATCTTGGTCTTCGTTTTCTTCTTCTTATGACAATATAAGCTCGGGCCACTAGGGTGTTAATCAGTCGTCTAGACTATTAAATTGTTGGCACCCTCCTCCACCCAACTGGATCAAAGTGAATGTACATGCCTCATTACTTACTTTTTACAAGGCTGATATTGGAGGAGTATTCTGAGATAACCACGGTAAATTCCTGATGGCTTTTGGGAAAAAGTGCGTTCATCGGGATATCTCCCAGCTGGAGCTCTCATCAATTCATTTGTTACAAGAGGTTGTCAAAGATTGGATGTTGCAGTACAAGGGGATCATCTTTGATAATTCAAATGTTACTCAGTTTCTTCGACAAGCTTTCAGAAAAGGAGGTCAAGTGATGGGAAAATTTGTTTTTCTAAAAGAGTTCAATAATGTTATTTTCAATTGTGTTTATAGGAATAGCAATAAGTTAGCAGATCTTTATACTAACTATGCTATCTTTAGTGATTCATTTGGGAAGATATTAGCCTTATAAGGTTCCTCTTATTAATTTGTTAAAGGAGGAACTAGTTGGGATTAGTCCCTAGGATGTATTTGAGTTTCTTTTTTTAGTTAATGCAATAATTATTGTTGCACTTCAAAAAAAACAAGCTGTTAGGCCAGTTCACCCTAAACCAGCCCAGCCAACCCAAGGGCCCGCTCAGCTTTTCTACAGGACGCGGAAACAGTCCGCTTCCCTTGGTTTTGTCTGCCCAAAGGGTGGGCCCCACTTGTCTACTTGAATTTAAATTGAAAAGGAGGGATCGGCTAGGGCTTGGGAGGGAAATTGATTAGGAAAGCTTTTTTATTAAAGAGCATGAGAGGATTATGGGGGATTATGTTTTGATTGATTAGAATTTGGGTTTCTTGGCAACTTAAGCTCTAGACTCTTTTGTTTAAAGAATTGAGAGAGACGATCCTCCTCTTGAATTGAGGATCCATTGTATGTTGCTTTGAGTTTTGCTTTGCTTTGTTTCCACTACTGCAATCTTATCTTTTCAGGTTTGATTTGTCCAGTTTATCTTGTTTTTTCTCGCTGTTCTGAACCAATTATTGCTAGGGTTGCTTGCGAACTCAAGTAAATATGATAGAATTACTTGCAAACTCAAGTATTTCCTATCACAAGCCTGATGCATTCCTCCATTCCAACAATCCAACTTGAATTCTACTGATAATATCCCCATCTATTTCACCATCACTCCAAATAATAGATCTGATATATCTAAAATGTGTACTCTTATTAATGACTTGATCGCCCAAAGTCACAATCCACTCACTAGGTCTATTACTACTAAAATTATACTCCATATATTCAATTTTAGATCTACTCAAGCGAAAACCTTTAGACTCTAAGGTTGATCTCCATAATTCAAGTTTACCTTCAAATCTCTCTAGTTTTATCAACAAGAAGAATATCATCAACAAAAAGCATAAACCAAGGTACATCCTCTTGCAAATGTCTAATGAGAACATCCATGACTAAAACAAAAAGATATGGGCTTAAGGACGATCTTTGATGTAATCCAACCGAAATAGGAAAATACTTGGTCAAACCACCTTGTGTTTGAACACAAGTAATAGCTCCTACATACATATCTTTAATGATTTGAAGTACTAAAAATATTTTTTAGAATAATGAAAAATGTTTTTTTTATATTTGAAAATAATAATAAAATTTTAGATAACTATTTTTTTAGAGCAATTGCAATTACTTAAAAAGAAATTTAAAAGAAAGAATTAAAGAAAAATATTTTATTATGTAGAAAAATATTATGAAGATTTATTTTTATAATGTTTCCATAGGTGCAATCACAATAATTTTTTGAATAATTGATCTATGCAATATAAAAACTATAAGAAATAAAAATGCAGAAAAGTAAAATAAATGCAAACCAAGATTTTCATAATGATTCGGTCAACTTGACCCAAGTCCACTCCCCAAATTCCTCCTACTTGGGAATTTCACTAGCAAACATTTAATTTGCCCTCAACAAGATAGAGACGCCCTTCTACGTTACCAGGTTGCGAATGACCTTTACAAGCTCTCTCCCAAAAAGCCTAAACTCCTTGCTTTCCAACACGGCAGGGACGCCTCCCTCCTACCCTCCTACATGGAAGAGATGCCTTCACCATCCTTTAGCTCCTCGTAATGGTGTAGAGGCCACTCCTCTAGCCTTCTTTGATCTCAAATTCCTTGGCAATACATTTCCTTAGAATCACCTTCTCCTTTTCATCATTTTTAGTTAAGATGATATGATGTAGGCAAGGGAGATTCAAAAATTTGCTTTGGTCTTTGGGTTGCTGGTTGCTAGTTGCTCTCGGGTTGGGCTTAGCTGCTTGGTTTTGAGCTGTGTTTTTGGGAAATGCTTTGTTTTATTCAAATTAATGTTTGAGCTGCTGTTTTAGCTCATTAAGTGGAGCTTATTTCTTCCCCTTCTTGTGTCTCCTCAGTTTCTTCTTTGTGTTGTTCCCGTGAATTAATGCTGAGTGCTGATTGCCTTTTCGGTTTTCCCTCTAGCTGCATTCCCGTGACTTCTCCAGCCCGGTTTCTATGTTAGCTCTTCGGTTTTCCCTCCCTCGCTGTGTTCCCGTAGCTTCTCCTACCCGGTTTCAGTGCTGATTTTTGGGATGTTTTGTGATAATTGTTGCCCTTCCTCTTCCCCTTACCTGATTGGTTCGGTTGGAGGTGGATGTTGGCTGTTTGGCTCCCCTTTCTCTCCTATAAATATTAGGTGCTTTGTCTTAAAAAAAGAGTGTTATGATGTAATTTTTGGAGCCTAAACCTGCGGGTTTCGTCGTGGAAAAGCTTGAGAGCTTGTTTCACCTCTTCCTCTTCTTCTAGGAAAGCTTGCGAGCTTCTCCACCATTTCGTCCCAGCTTCTAATCTACTTCTTCTATCCGCAAGTTCAACACCACTTGTATCCTTCTTCTCGATGATTGGCAAAGCTTCTTTAGGTGTTGTTTATGTTTGCGTTTGTAAGTGTCAAAGTTTGTAAGAGTCCTTTTTCTTTTATAAAAGTTGTAATTTATCTTATTTGTCGAATTTTTAGTATTTTGTGTAACTTCTATTTCCTATGAAGGTTTTGTCTCTTGTTTGCAAAAAATTAGAGTTTTTCTAATTTTTTGCTTGCATCATGATATCATCCACATAAACTAATAAAACTGTCACTACCTCTGAGTTTGAGTGCTTGAAGAATAATGTCTGGTCCCTTGGCTATGTCGCTATCCATTAAGTAGCATTACTTTTGAGAATCTTTTAAACCAAGCTCTAAGTGGCTGCTTTAGTCCATATAAAGTCTTTTCTAACCTAAACACTTTGTCACCATAAGATTTTTCCTTGAATCACGGTGAAATCTCCATAAACATTTATTCCTCTAAGTTCATGTATAGGAATACATTTTTTACATCCAGTTGTTCCAGATGTTAGTTATAATTAGCAGCTAGTGAGGGCAAGATTCTTACAGTGTTCATAGGTGCAAAAGTTTCCTAGTAGTCAATGATGTATGTCTAAGTGTACCCTTTCGCTACCAGTCTTTCCTTATATCTTTCCAGTGTAGCATCAGCCTTATATTTCATAGAGAACATCCATTTGCAGCCAACTAGACTTTTTCCTACTGGAAAGTCGGTGATCTATTAGGTATTATTTTTCTCTAGGGCCTGCATTTCATCTTTAATTGTAAATTAGATAAAATATCATAAATTTTATTAGCAATAAGAATATCATTTAGTATGAAGGAAAATTTTTTGTGAGGAAGTCGGAAGTTATGGAATGATACAAAGTTGGTTAAGGGGTAAACAGCAGATTTTTTTTGGTGAACTTCTATTTACCTCAATTTCAGGAGACGGTTCAGATTCTTGGATCTACTCTGAAGCATAGTTTCGATTTGTATGCCTATCATATAGTTTTTCAAATCTCTTGTTATCCATAATAGCTTTGTCCTCAGTTTCTCAAACTTTGATTTCAGATTTAGGTGGAGCTAGATGGTCAAGAGGGGCAAGCTTACTTTCCTCATCTTTCTCAATTTTAATCTCCTCATAAAGATGATGTTTGGTGAAATAAATTGTTGTTCATCAAAAGTAACGTCAACAAATACAAGGGTTTTCATTATGGGAAGGTGATAACACTTTTAACCTCTTTGGTTGGATGAATATATGACAAAGCAACATTTGAGGGCTCGTGGAGATCCAATTTTCCTCTATTTTGGTTAAGAATGTGAGCATAGGCAGTGCACCAAAAGAATCTGTGTGTGGGGTTGTTATGGGTTTGAAATTCAGGGTAAAAAGTAGATAGAATATTCATTGATATTTAATCGATTAAAAAGGCGTTCGAGGCGTCCGCCTTGAGGCGCGCCTCGAATCGAGGCGGAGGTCGGGCAAACTGAGGCCTAAGCCTCGAACGTCTGGGCAAGGCTTACGCCTTTTCCACGGAGGCGTACGCCTCAATACGTGAGGCGCCGAGGCGCATCGAGGCAGCGCCTCGAAAGGGAGAAAGTTACCTTCAAAGCCAGCGAGCCAAATGGTGTCGAGCGGTACATGCTCGGTCCCGAGCGGTACATGCACGGCACTGTTAATTACTTTATTTTTATCATTTTTTAGGCTTACGCCTCGATCCGCCTCGAGGCTTACGCCTCGCCTCGCTTAGCTAAAACGCCTCGATTCCCGATTTCGCCTTTTAAAATGTTGATATTTATAGATCGAAAGTTTTTAATGTAGTCAGTTTATAAGATATGTGACAGTTAAAAGGGCTTCCCCACAGTAGGATTTGTGTACATTCTGATGGAATTGAAGTGCATGGGTGGAGGCAAGAATGTGGTCATTTTTTCTTTCAATAACTTTTTTTGTGGGGAGTGAATGCGACCTAGGATGTACCGACGCTCCGCTTAAAGAGGGTATGCAGTGTCGGACACGCGTTGGGCACGGACACAACATGGACGCGTGTCCGACACGGCATTGGAATGTCGCAATTTAAAAAATTAAAATTAAAATCAGACATGCAAGTCGGACACGCGTGTCCGGTTATTAAATGATAAAATCGTCCGTTCTATTTAGCCTTTTCCGCGAACGAGAAGCCCTGGGTACATGCTCGGTATCGCTAGGTACATGCTCGGTACCGCTCAGTACATGCTCGATACCGCTCAGTACATGCTCGGTACCACTCAGTACATGCTCGGTACCGCTCAGTACATGCTCGGTACCGCTAGGTACATGCTCGGTACTGCTCAGTACCGCTAGGTACCTGCTCAGTACTACTAGGTACATGCTCGGTGCCACTCGGTATCTTCCCATACAAACAACTTATGAACTTTAAAAACAAGCAGAACTTCAAAATTACTCTTACAATAAAATTTTGTTCCGGTGGCAGAACCCCCAGCAGACCGGTATATTGTTGTATTCATGTTGTCTTATTATTGGGATATTTTGATTTCACTTCATATCAATTTAATTTGATATATTCATATGTATGATTGGTTTGTTAGCAAAAAGAGCTCTCCTGCTGGCAGGAGTAGATTAGGTGAAGGTTCAAAAGAGCCATCTGTAAAAACTGACAAGCCTTTATGGATTCATGTTACAAAGTTAGGAAAAACCTTTGAAGGAAGGAATGTGTCATTCAAATGCAATTATTGTGGTGGCACCTACAAAAGATCTTATTATAGGGTGAAGGCACATCTACTTAAAATTTATGGTCATGGAATAAAAATGTGTACTAGACATTTCGTACTAAACATCTTTATGTTATAAGCTAAACAAGTTATCATGAAATTGATTTATTATTGCTTGTCATTTTTACTATAATATCACCTTAATTTCTATATATTATATTAAAAAATTATTATGCTGTGTCCATGCCGCACCCGTGTTCTATATTTTTAAAAATTGCCATGTCCGTGTCGTGTCGTGTCCGTGTCGCCGTGTCCGTGTCCGTGCATCATAGATAAAGACTCATAAGATACCTTCATTTTGAAAGTAGGAACATAAGGTTTAGTTAAAATAATCTTTGGTATTGTCGGAACAAAATATCCTTATTTTTATCATGAATTAGTTTTGGATCATGATGTGAAAAATAGAGGATAGTGCTAACCTCGGATTTATTTTTGAGGAGAATGATTCAAAAGACCGAGTGCAGTTATCAATAAATGATACAAACAATCAGCCCCCTAAGATGTTAGGGATTTTTTAGGGTCCATAAATATCACTATGAATAAGGTAGAAGATGGTATGACATCTCTCATTTTTGTTTGAAAAAGAAACTCGTTTATGATTGGCTAACTCACAAAATGAAAAGATTCATTTTCCAAGTTATAAAAAAATTTTGCATACTTATTTTTAAGTCTTTGAAATATAAATGTCCTAATCTAAAATAATGAAGCCAAATAGTAGATTTTTTATTAAATAGGGATAACATAAAGTAGTCATTATTGATAAAAGTGAATTTGTTCAGCTCTTCAAGGGATACCAATAATTATTTTAGCTTATTAATATCTTCTTTGTTGAGTTCTCTAAAGTTAGCAATATTTCTAGATTGGGCTGACTTGTTGCAGCGTTACCTTGCGTGATGTCCCCTTTTGTCCTCTTCTTTGATTCCACTCCTTGAAAGCTTTCTATGTAACTTCCAGAATGTCTCATTTGTGTCTTGAATTCTTGCAATAGATACACCAAAAGAAGTTCTTGCATCTTGGTTTTGAGGAATCCTTAATTTTTTTCTTCCATTGCGCCTCTTTGGTTCAACGAAGGTGGTCTCATTCAACAATAGTTATTTTGAACATTCAACAAACATTGGCTGCATCATTACCCCTCATCGACTTTCCTCAACACAAATGAGAGAAATGATCTCATTCAACGAAGGTGACTCCTCTTGCTAAGAATTTGAACTTTAACCTTATCAAACTCCACACTTAATCCAGCAAAAAAGTCATATGATATCTTTCTCAATTAAGTTTTTTAGGATAGCACATCATTTGGACACTTGGTTTTTATATATCTGTAGTAATCAAGTTCTTGCCACAAGCATTGAAGGAGTGGTGTATTCCATCACAATCCTGCTTGCTTGTTTTGTATTTCCCACCTTGATCTTAATTTTAAATATTTTGGCAGCATCTCGACCTTTTGAGAATGTGTCTTACGGCATCCAATATGTCATTTGTAATAGAGAGGAACATAAAATTATCAATGATTTCTGGAGTTGTGGAATTCCACAACCATAATATAAATATGGAGTGTGCTTCATCCCATGCCCAAAAATTAGGATCTCCTTTTGGTCTTACTACGAGATGATTCATCTTTACTCTCCTTTCAATTAAGCCTACACAAACCAAGACAATTTTAAATATTTTTTTCTCATTTAAGAGACAATAAGGTTTCATATTTTGAAGATCTCCTCTATTGGTGTACCATAGAGTCCTCCATTTGGTCAAAACTTTAAGAGGAATTAGCTTCAAACATTGTGGGGTCAAAGCATAACGATGAAGACTATATAATCAATGAAGGCTGTGTTGAACTATTATCTGTCGGGTGGGGAGACAATAGGGAAAGTGAATTTATTATCTGTCGGGTTCATCTCCACTCTAATTTTCATGCTCTTCTCCTTGCCTGGGCGTACATACGAGCATAAGAGCTCCCACTCTGTCTTTGGAATCGAAGAGAAGATGAATGAAAATTAGGGTTATCCACACTTGAACATCCTAAACCAAATAAATTACAATGGTTAAATGATAGTGGAGAAGTAAAGGTAAATAAACAACTATTAATTTCTTTTAAAATTGAAAATTATGAAGATGAAGTTTTATGTGATACTCCTATGCAAGCAGAGCATATAGCCATATACTACTAGGTCATCCTTAGCAATTTGATAAGAAGATTTTATATAATGGTTTCTCTATTAAATATTCATTTGTGATTAACCAACGACCTATTACTCGTGCATTAACTCCCCAACAAGTTTGTGAGGACCAATTGAGATTAAAACAAGAACATGATAGCAAAAAGAGAATTCACATGAGATTTAAAACAAAAATAGAAAGAAAAATCATGCATTATGTTAGATTGGTCCCTAGTGGACCAGTTCAGTCGGCCCCTTCTAAGGGGCTGGTTCACATATACAGGAGTTGGGACGGCGGCAAGAGGGACAGAAAGAGATTGTGTGGGATCCACTAGAGTTTCAAATTCAAACTTAGGGGCCAAAGGAGGGGGCGGCAAGGGCTATTAGGTCTTTTGGTTTTAATTGTATGCTTTAAGTATGAGGGGGAGATTAGAGTTAGGATTATGTTTTGATTATTGAGTTCTTATGGGAGTTATTTCTTGGAGTCTTGGGCTCTAGATTCGTCTAGACATTGGGAGAGAATGAACCTCCTCTCAAATTGAGGATCAATTGTATTTTTTCTTTCATTGTTTCTGTTAGATCTCTCTTTAAACTTACTGTTTGGAGAGTTTTCACCAGATTTTGTGTGAATCGTTTGTTGTTTTTCTCTATCTTTGTTAGGATTTACTTTAAGTATTCAAGTATATGCTATCCTATCAAATTGGTATCAGAGCAAGTCATGGGACCATCGGGGGCTGATTTTTTGAAATTTTAACGGCAAAATTATATCCAGAGGAAGGAACTTTTGCTGATTTTTCCAGCGAACCCCAGAATTTTTTTATGGAGGTCAAGAAGGTAGACGCATTTGAGGAACACTTGGAAGGAAATATGAGCCAAATAAAAGCTACGATGGAAGATCGAATCTCATCCATCGAATAAAAAGTTCCTAATCTTCATGCGATGATAAAAAAGTTATTGGAGAATAAAATTCAAACAGAGGCATCGGAGGCAAAAGAACCGGTGGGGAAAACGACAAATTCTGATTGTCATAGTTGGGACGATGAAGTGGAAATCATGGAGGAACAAGGTGGAAGGCGTGGAGGAAGGCATGAGTATGGGGGGGCAAGACTTAAGGGGTGCTGGTTGGGAAAGAAAATAAGGGGAATACGAGAGAAGGGGTGCTGATTTTGAAGGAAAAAGGGGGGAAAGTGAAGAAGGGTTTGTGTATGAACGTAAAAGGGCAAATCAGGGGACTTTTTTTTTTTGGGGGGGGGGGGGCACGGGGGACATGGGAGAGGGAATTATGGAGGAATAAGAAGAAACGGGGGAGATCATAAGGTGAGGAAGCTGAAGATACCCATTTTTTAAGGGGAGGACGCACATGGGTGGATTTACAACGTGAAGGGGTACTTCATCGTCAATGGGCTGATAGAGGAAGAGAAGTTGACCGTAGCAGACTTATGTTTGGAGGGGAAGGCACTGTCGTGGTACCAGTGGAGGGACCAGAGGAGACCCATCCGGAGTTGGAGAGAATTCAAGGAATTTTTATTAGAACAATTCCAAACCGATAGGGGATGAGATTTCTATGAACAGTTCTTTGCATTGGTGCAGGACGGATTAGTGGCAGATTACCGAGGGCAGTTTGAGCATATGGTCAGTAGAGTTGAGTGATTCCCGAAGACTGCATTGGAGAGGAACTTTCTGAAAGGGCTCAAATCAGATATCAGATTTGCAATAAAATTATTAAGGCCCCGTAACTTAGGAGAGGCAATGGAGTTAGCACAATTGGTGGAAAATCGAAGGTATCATGAGAGGAGAGCCAATAGCAACAATTCAAGAGGCTCATACAAAACGACCACTCTTTTAGCAACCAAATGTCCAATAGCAGGTGTTGCAACTTAAATTTCAAGATTAAGTTTTATATCATGAGTTTTTGATGATACCAAAATATTATTGTTATGATTACTGTTTCTCCTAGCATACATTGGATATATTTTCTTTGTCTCGTTTGTGTGTACTAACATTTCAGGAAAATCATACTCTAGAGTGTCGAAAACTTCAAGATAGATTAGACTAGGGTTTCATGTAAGGAGTCTGTAATTTTTTTATTTTTCTTGAGTCTGAGAGAGTGTGATTGTAATTGGATAACCATGCACACACATATTGGGGGAGTGTCAAAACTTTAAATTTTAAAACTAAATGTACTATACCATTTTCTAATCGTACTGGATGATTTATCATAATAGTTCCTCAAAAACTGGGTTAAGCAAATCATGCCCGAAAAATTTTTTTGTATTGTTTGTACTATACGATAATGTTTTCATATAGACGACTAATAGAGTACGAAATGGGTACGTACCAGTTTGCCCGAAACAAACTCATCATTTTTTGAACTGATCGTATTGTACGAAGTGGAGTTCGTACAGACGACTCCTATAGTACAAAATGGGCGCGTACCAGTTTGTCCCAAACAATCTCTTCAGTTTTTTAACTGATCGTACTGTACGATTTTAGGTTCGTAAAGACGACTCATAGAGTATGAAATGGGATCGTTCACATTCGTACCAAATGAAGCATGATTTGTTTAAATAGTTCGTATTGTACGATGTAAGGTTCGTACAAATGATTCACAGTGTATGAATTGGGATCGTACAGAATCGTACCGGACAAACTTTATTTAGTTTTGAACTGTTCGTGCAGTACGATGTCAGCTCACACATACGACTGACAGAGAACGAAATCAAGTTCGTACAGGACCGTACATGGATTTTTAAACTGATCGTGCAGACGAAGTGTGATCATACTGTACGATCTGAGTAAGTTTAACTTGAATTTTCAATTTTCTGAACAATTTTGCTTTGCTTTCATATATAAAGATCCTAAAAACTGACAATCCAATCTTTTGAGAATCTTGATGCGAATTTCTATGTAGAGTGGATAAGGAGAGTATGGGAGAGTGTTTTTAGGAGTGAAGATTGAGAGATCTTTTGAGAGAAAATTGTGAGGGGATTCACAAGATTACTTAGAGGTAAGGATCTCTGTTTGTTCTTCAAGTTTCTCCTTACTTCCTTGAAGGCTCTTGAGAGAAAATTTTCAAAAAATATCATAGTACTCTGTCATCACCAGGAGGATGAAAAAGGACATTGATACTCTATCATCACCAGGAGGGTGAGAAAGGACGTTGGTACACTTCTCCGCCTTTATTGTGGATGCAAAAGAAGAGTCACTTTGATTTAGTGCAATAACTGAAGAAGTCTTCAGGGAGTGGACGTAGGCCTATTTGGACTGAATCACTACAAAATTTAGTGTTCTTCTGTTCCTTTATTTTTACAACTTTTTTTATTTTTCGCATGTTTAATTATAGTGGTTGAAATTTTTTTGAGAGAATCTATCGATGTGTCAAATATCTTAAATCGATTTTCTAAATTTCTAAGAGAATTTTTAATTAATCAATTCACTCACCCACCCCCCTCTTGGTTAGCCTTGGGACGGTTCTATTAGGTCTAACAACCTACTCAAACTTTCAAGTGGTATCAGAACCTATTTCAAAAATTAAGGTTTAGACAACTTTTTGAAAACGATCATGGCTACTTTTAGAAACTGTAACACTCCTAAAAGATATTCGATCACTAGATCACCGTTGTTTGATAACATTTCTTTCGACTTTTGGAATACTCGTATGTCTACTTTTCTGCAATCACTTGACTATCGCATGTGGATTTTAATACATGAAGGTTACACTATACCCACTAAACTTATTGATGACATTAGGACTAAGACACTTTTTACTGATTGGACTGTAGAGGAAAAAGAACTAGCTCAGTTGAACGTAAAATGTTTAAACAGCTTTTCTTGTGCCTTGAAATCTGAGGACTATATGCGTGTTTCAACCTGTAAAACTAGAAAAGAAATTTGTGATAGACTTTGCATAACGTATGAAGGAACTAATGAAATGAAACAATCTAGATTAAACATTTTATTACACGACTACGAATTTTTTCTCATGAAACCGAATGAATCATTCACTAGCACGTATACTTATTTTACACAAATAGTCACCTCATAACATTTTTTTGGGTAGGGAACTAAAGAATTCAGAAAAACTTAATAAAATTCTACATTATTTTCCTACTGCTTATGATGCAAAGATAACTGTCATAATTGTGTCAAAAGATCTTAACTATTTATTCTATTGACAATCTGCTTGGATCATTAATTATTTACGAGCAAGGAGTGACACAAAGGCAGATGCAGGTGACAAGCAGAAGGAGAAAAATATCACGTTGAAAGTGGATAACTCAAAAAGTGATCAGTCACAATCAGAGGATGAAGAAGATATTGCACTCATGACGAGGCAATTCAAAAGTTTCCTAAGAAGAAAGTAACGGAGACGTCAGCAGTGAAATAAGGGTAAGTTTCACAAGAATGCAAAAGTTTCTAATGATATTAAATCTGACTGCCCGAATCTCAAAGCAAATTCTAGCAAGGAGAAAGATGAGGAGAAAACCAATGTTAGGAAGGATAAGAAAAGACTGCAAAGAGCTTTCTAGGTAGACACAGCTTCAGATTCCTCATAAACAGAAGTAGAAGATGAAGTCGCAAACTTGTGCTTGATGGCAGACAAGCTTGATCAGTCAGATTAAGAGGATGTATGTGATTTATTATATGAAGAATTATTTGAAATTACTGAGAAAATACATACTGCATATAAGAAACTCAATAAATTGCATGCCAATTGAACATAGAATATTTAAATTTACAAAAAGAGCATGAAATCCTTAGAAATGATCATTAATCTATTGATAGCAACCACGTGACATTATTGAATGAATTTAATGATTTGAACAAGAAACATGATTTATTGAAAATATCTAATATTGATCTTGAAAATGAATAAAAGATGTTTATGAATGAAACAAATCGAAGAGAACATGAGTTAAGAGTTTACAAAGTTGTTTTGGAAAATGTAAACTCATATCTTAAAGAGAAATAGAAAACTCTTGAGGAAAACAAGACGCCCCATACACTTGAACAATATTCCAATCCCGATCAGAAGCCTAAATTTTCAAAACCTAAGAAAAGACATTATAATGCACATAGATTGGTAAATCCTTTTCCTGGTGTTAAATATTTTTCATGTGGAATGATTGGTTATATCTCTCACACTTGCATGATTCATAGTAAAACACATCTAGTGTGAAGACCTAAGATGTATAAATCACAGCATACCAAGCATGCATCCAGATTATCATTTCCAAGAGGTGAATCCAAATTCATTTCGGTTCTTAAGTCTAACGTTTGATAATTTTATAGAAACGCTCTCATACAAGTCCTTGTGAGAGCATTTGGTACCTGGACAACAGATGTTAGAAGCATATGACTGGAGATACAACTCAATTCATATCACTGGAAGCCAGGAATTGAGGCAAAGTGTCACTGAGAGATAATACCACAAGGAAAGTGGCAGGTACAGGTATGATTGGAAACAAGAATAATTTCTTTATTGAGAATGTGTTATTAGTTGAAAACTTAAAGCATAACTTATTGAGTATTAATCAGCTTTGTAATACGGGTTATAGTGTTAAATTTTTTCCTACAAGCTGCATTATATGCCAAAATGAAATTAATGTGTTGTATGAAAATAGGGTAAATAATGTATATATGCTTGATTTAAACTTTGTTAAATCTTCTAATACTTTTTATCTCAAAACAATCACTAATGAATCATAATTATGGCATAGAAGACTTTCTCATGCAAGCATGAAAAATTTTAGGAAGATTACCCAAAAAGAGTTGGTTAGAGGGATACCCGAACTAGACTTCACTAAGGATCACCTGTGTGATGCATGTCAATTAGAAAAACAAGTGAAGTCCTTTCACATGGATCTTTTTGGGCCGGATAGTATTATAAGTCTAGGAGAAAAGTTTTTGGGAATATAATCGTTGATGATTTTTCAAGATTCACTTGGGTCAAATTCTTATCTCATAAGAGTGAATCATTTGATGAATTTAAAAATTTTTCTACTTAGATTTAGAGAAAGCTAGGATGTCAAATTTTATCAATTCAAAGTGATAATGGATGAGAGTTTAAAAATGAAAAATTTTAAAAAATTTATAGAGAGCAAGAAATTGATCATAACTTTCAGCACCTAGGACCCCTCAGTAGAATGAGGATGTTGAAAGAAAGAACTGAACTTTGATAGAAGCCACTAGAGCCATGTTGGCTGAATATTCACTTCCCGAATATTTTTTGGCTGAAGCGATTAATAAGACTTGTTATGTTCTGAATAGGGTGAACATTATATACAAGTTAAACAAGACATCCTATGAACTTTTTAAGGGAAGAACATCTAATCTTTCACATTTGCATGTTTTTTATGTAAGGTGTTCATTTATAATAATGATAAAACTCCTTTAAGAAAATTTGATCATAAATATGATGAAAAAATTTTTCTAGGATATTCTAATGTTGGCAAATCCTATAGGATTTTTAACAAAAGAACTTTGGTAATTGAGAAGACCACACTTGTAGTTCATGATAAATCTGGTATTTCGGAAGAACCAAGGTTGAAGGAAGAACATATTGAATATCTCCCAAAGAATTAAAAAGGCAAATTTAGAAGAGAATGTTGAAACAAAAAATATTTTGCCTAGAGAATAAAAATTTTTTAAAAGTCATCCTAAATAATTGATTTTAGGTGAACCAAATGAGGGTGTTAGAACTAGGCATAAACTTAACAAAGAAGTGAACGACTCAACTTTTATATCGATGATTGAACCCACTAATACAAATCAAGTACTTTCTGATGAATTTTGGATTTTTGCCATGCAAGAAAAATTGAATCAATTTGTTAGAAATGATATTTGGAAATTGATTGAAATGCCTAAAGATCAAAGTGTTGTTGGAACTAAGTGGATGTTAAAAAATAAAATGAATGATTTAGGTGTTGTTGTTAGAAATAAGGCAAGATTGATGGCCAAGGGGTATAATCAAATAAAAGAAATTGATTTTGAAGAAACTTTTGCCCCTATAACCAGATTTGAAGCGAGAAGGGTATTATTAGTCTTTGCTTGTTTTAACGGTTTTAAATTGTTTCAAATGGATATTAAGAGTATGAGGATTTCGTGAAACCACCAAAGAGAAGCCTGTATGAGGAAGCAGTAGGGGAAATTTCAAGAGGTTGACGGAGAAGGAGATGCAAGAAAAGATGGGGAAGGAATTATGTTTCACGTGTGTCGAGAAGTATACCCAAGGGCATAAATGTAGGGACCAAACTCTTCAGATTCTCATCGTCTGTGAGGACGAGGAAACTGAGAAGGTGAGATTGGGGAAGAAGGAGAAGGGGAGGAGAAGTAGCATCTGGATCTGGCAGAGATTTCCCTAAACAGTGGTAGGATTCAATATGAATTATACCATAAAAAGGTGAGAGGGGAAATAAAGTACATGGAGGTGGTGATACTGATTAGCAGTTGTGCCACTTACAATTTCATTTCCACCCAAGTGGTCAGCCAACTGGGAGTGAAATTGGTGGACATAGGTTATTATGGGGTGATGATAGGTACGGGGAAGGTGGAGAAGGGCAAGGGGATCTATATAGAGTGGTGTTGATCATCTAAGAGATTCAGGTGAGGGGGGATTTTCTTCTACTGGAGTTAGGAATTATTAATGTCATCCTAGGAATGAAATGATTGCAGACCTTAGGAGATACCAAGGACAACTTGGGAGCACTCACGATGGAGTTTATGTTGGATGGGAGGAAGGTGATGATAAGGGGAGATGCAGTGCTGTCCAAAACCATGATATGTCTCAAAATCATGGTGAGGAGTATACAAGAGGTGTGGGAGGGATTTCTGGAGTTGCACAGACTGGAGGGAGCAAGATTTGAGGAGGAAAGGGACACACCCCTCTTAGTACAGCCATTGATCCAGCAATTACACGAGATTTTTTAGCAACCTCAGGGGTTACCACCACCAACAAGGGAGCAAGAGCACGCTATCACCTTGAGGGAAGCTGTGTCACCCATCAGCGTTAGACTCTACTGCTATCCTCAATTTTAAAATGATGAAATTAAGAAGCTGATCAGAAAGATGCTAGAAGCATGAATCATCAGGCCCAGCATGAGCCCTTTTTCTGGTCTAGTGTTACTGGTTAAAAAAAAGGATGAAAGTTGGAGATTTGTGTGGATTACAGGACAGTAAACAAGGAAACAGTGCCAGACAAGTTTCATATTCAAGTAATAAATGAGCTGTTGGATAAGTTGAGTGGGGCAATTATTTCCACCAAAACAAATATGAAATCACGATGTCATCAGATCAAAATGAATAAGGAAGATATGGCCAAGACTGCTTTCATATCTCATGAGGGGCATTTTGAGTTTTTGGTGATGCTTTTTGGCCTCACTAACGCCCCAGCCACATTTTAATCTCTCATGAACAAGATCTTCAGACCTTACCTCAGGCAATTTGTCTTGGTGTTCTTTGACGATATCCTAGTTAATAGTAGAATAGAGTATTGGGAGCACCTAAAGAAATGTTGTTTGGCCAAACTAGAGTGTAGTATTTAGGCCATATTGTGTCCAAAGAGGGGGTGGCAACAGATCAGTAAAAAATTAAGGCTATGTTGAGATGGATATTACCTAAGAATCTGAAAGAGTTTAGAAGATTCTTAGAACTAACAGAAGGTTCGTGAAAAGGTACAGCACCATAGCATGGCCACTAACAGAACAATTGAAGGACGGATTCTTATGGGGGGAGGCAGGTATTCATAGTGGAGACAGATACTTCAGGGTATGGATTGAGGGCACTGCTCATGCAAAATCATCGACCTATTGCCTATTTCAGCTAGGTGTTGACAACAAGAGCCAGTTTGAAATCAATCTATGAGCGGGAGCTGATGATGGCCATCGTATTAGCCATCCAGAAGTGGCATCCCCACCTACTAGGTAGGCATTTCATTATCAAAACAGACCAGCAAAGCCTGAAACTTGTTGGAGCAGCGGATGGTGATAGAGGAACATCAGAGGTGGTTGTCTAAATTGTTGGGGTATGATTTTAAAATCCAATATAGGCCAGGAGTGGAGAACAAGGAAGCAGATGTATATGGGAGTTACAGGCGACACTAGTGTCAATTCCATTGATGTTAGATTGGGAGGCCATCAAGGAGGTGAGTGCCCGGGTGAGTTTGGGAAAGATCAAGATTGAATTGCTGAGGGAAGGGAATAACCATCCGGGGTATTCCTTGGAGGAGGAGAGACTTCTATACAATGGGAAGTTTGTGAGCCTAAGACATCAGTTCACATTCCACACTTGCTCCAAGAGTTCCATGGGAGCGCTGTTGGGGGTCATTTGAGGGGTGCAGAAGACCTATAGGAGACTAGCTTCACAGCTATATTAGAAGACGATGCATAAGGATGTGGAGGAGATGGTAGTCACGTGTGAGGTCTGTCAGAAGAACAAGTACATGGCAATGTATCCAGGAGGATTATTACAACCACTGGCTTTACCTGGTCAGGTATGGGAAGAGGTGTCCATGGATTTCATAGATTGACTACCCCGATCAGCAAGCTTCACAATGATCCTGGTGGTGGTGAACCGCTTGAGCAAGTATGCTCATTTCATTCCCCTACGATATCCATACACCGCAGTGACAATGGCATCAGCCTTCATCAAAGAAGAAGTCATATTGCATGGAGTACTAGAGGCTATAATATCTGATAGGGATAAGGTATTCCTCAGCCATTTCTGGAGGGAGTTGTTCAGAAAACAGACGATGTATTGAAGAGGTGCACTACCTACCACACACAAACGGATGGCCAAACAGAAGTGGTCAACATGAGCTTGGAAACTTACTTAAAATGCTTTGTGTCGAAGACACCCAACTTATGGGCCAAATAGCTAGCATGGCCTGAGTATTTGTACAACACATTTTTCACTCTGCTTCTCAGATGACCCCATTTAAGGTTGTTGTACGGAAGGGATCCACCTAACTTGGTGCACTTTGGGCATAGCAACACTCCGTTTCTCAGTGGATGAGTACTTGGAGGAGAGGGATAGAATATTGGAAGAGTTGAAGAGGCATTTGTTGAGAGCTCAATAGATTATAAAGAAACAAGCAAATGATGATAGGAAGGACATTCAATTCAAGGTAGGGGAAGGGGTGTTCTTGAAGATCCGACCCTACGGGCAATGGTCAGTAGCCAATAGGAGAAATGATAAACTTGCCCCAAGATACTTTGGGCCATATAAGATATTGGAGAGGATTGGAGTTGTGGCTTATTGGCTGAAACTACCTCCAATGGCGACTATACACTTGGTGTTCCATGTATCTCAGCTGAGGAGGGTCATTGCAGATTCTGCAGCAAGCACTGAGTTACCAATGACAGTAACTAAAGATTTAGATGTGATTTTGGAACCCCCTTGGAGCTGATGGGGAATCACCAAGAAGAATATGGAGCTAAGGAAGTTTTGATCAAGTGGAAGAACCTCCCAGATCACGACGCCACATGGGAGCCATATGAGCGAGTTAAACATCAGTTTTCATGTTTTCACCTTGAGGATAAGATGATTCTTTGGGACGGAGATATTGTTAGATCGATACCGAGTGGACCGGTACATCCGACCCCTTCTAGGGGGTAGGTTCACATATACAGGAGAAGGGGCGGCGGCAAGAGGGAGAGAGAGAGAGATTGGGTGGGGTCCTCTAGAGTTCAAATTCAAATTTGGGGGCCAAAGGAGTGGGCGCAAGGGCTATTAGGTCTTTTTATTTTAATTGAATGCCATAAGTATGAGGGGGAGTTTAGGGTTAGGGTTATGTTTTGATTATTGTGTTCTTGTAGGAGTTTTTTCATGGTGTATTGGGCTTTAGATTAGAGATTGGGAGAGAAAAATCCTCCTCTTGAATTGAGGATCAATTATATCTTTGCTTTTGTCATTTTCGTTAGTTCTCTCTTTTGCAATAAAATTACTATTTGGAGAGTTTTCCACCAGATTTTGTGTGAATCTTTTGCTACTTTTCCTATCTTTGTTAGGGTTTACTTGAAGTATTCAACTATTTCATATCACATTATTACCAATAAAAATGAAATCAAACAAGCCTGACAGCTGCGACAACTACTCATATAGCTTATGCATAAAAAAAATTATTTGTGCACTAATGAATTGGCTGGAAGCCTTCCGAGCAGCATTATTTCTCTTTTGCAAGAATATGAAGACATGTTCCCTGAAAACACACCTTATGGCCTACCACCAATTCGAGGAATTGAGCACCAAATTGACTTTGTATCTGGAGCCACTCTTCCCAACCGACCTGCTTATAGGAGCAACCCAAAAG
This sequence comes from Dendrobium catenatum, assembly GCF_001605985.2. Classification (NCBI taxonomy): domain Eukaryota; kingdom Viridiplantae; phylum Streptophyta; class Magnoliopsida; order Asparagales; family Orchidaceae; genus Dendrobium; species Dendrobium catenatum. Next base: position 951,291 of record NW_021319160.1, on the reverse strand, counting down.
AAACCAAAGAACTTCAACAACAGGTCAACGAACTAATGGAAAAATATTTAGTAAAGAAGAGCATGAGCCTATGTCCAGTGTTACTTGTGCCCAAAAAGGATGGGACGTCGATGATGTGCGTAACTGTCGAGCCATCAATAACATCATGGTGAAGTATCTCTACCCTATTTATCATTTAGATGATATGCTAGATGAATTATATGATGTGTTTAATTTTCAAAAACAATTCAAAAAGTGGGTATCATCAAATTCGTATGAAAGAATGTGATGGGTGAAAAATGGCTTTTAAAACAAAACATGGTTATATGAATGGTTAATTATGCCTTTTGGCTTAACTAAAACACCCAACACTTTTATGAGATTAATGAATCATGTTTTACAAGCTTATAGTGAAATGTTTGTTGTTGTTACTTTGATGATATGCTCATATACAACAACAACAACAACAACATCAAGTCTTTATCCCACTACGTGGGGTCGGCTACATGAATCCTTTTTCTCCATTGTGTTTTATTAAAGGTCAAATTCTCGTTTAAATCTCTGTTTAAAATTGCGCAATTAGAGGCGCGCCTCTGCGCAATTCCTCCCAAAAACGCCTCGGAACCTACGCAATTCCACCTCTATAAGAGGCGTACGCCTCACTGGGACTGAGGCGCGCCTCAGAGGCGCAATTGCGCAATTCCTGGTGAGGCGTACGCCTCACTGGGATAGGGCCCACTCACTCTAATTCTATTAAACTATCAATTTCCTTAGCCTTCTCTCCAACCCATTTAGTTTCCTGGAAGCACAAAATATTTATCTTCCTATGAATCATAATATCTATTAATTCCATTAATTTTCCTGTAAGGGAACCTATATTCCAAGTTCCTATCCTAATTTTAGGATCATTGACTAGTTTCTTTACCCACATCCGTTCTTGATGTGGGAACCCTTGCCTATTTAACACTGCACCCGGGCGCCGGTGCAGCGGCCCTTGCACACTCGTCACTGTATTCAGGTCATACAGTGCGTCGCTTCTAGGGGACACCCTAGCATTAACAAAATTTCTTAAATGATTCATGTCATTATTATTCGACAAGTTTTACGTTGGTTGTCGACTACCTAACGTAACCCTCCACTTTTCTCATCCAGGACTTGGGACCTGGCAACGGTAGTGTTAATGAAATACTCATATATAGTAAAAAATTGGATGAACATATTACACACTTAAAATTAGCGTTGGAAGTGCTTAGGAAAGAACTATATGTTAGTTTAATAAAATGTTCATTTTGTACCAATAGAATTGTGTTCCTTGGATATGTTGTTAGTTCACAAGGCATACAGGTGGATGAGGAAAACATGCCAGCCATCCACGAGAGGTCAAGACAGACGAACGTAAATGAGGTATGGAGCTTTCAGGGGCTTGCTAGTTTTTATAGAATATTTTTGAAAGATTTTAGGACCTTGGCCTCCCCACTCACTAAAGTTATCAATAAAAATATTGAATTTAAATGGGGTGAAGAACAAGAAAAATCATTTTCACTTATTAAACAAAAACTAACTCAGTACTCCTTTATTATTTCTGCCTAACTTTGACAAGAATTTTGAAATTGAATGTGATGCTTCAAGAATAGGTATTGGTGTTGTACTTATGCAAGAATGGTGACTGATTGCTTACTTTAGTGAAAAGCTAAATGGTACTGCCCTAAATTATTCCACATATGACAAGGGATTATATGTCTTGGTTAGATCCTTAAAGATATGGCAACACCATCTATCGTCCACGGAGTTTGTGAAACACGCTAATCATGAGTCGCTAAAGCATCTCAAGGGGCAGTAGAAATTGAACAAAAGATTTATAGCCCAAGGATTTAGTGATACACGATAATCATGAGATGCTCAAGCAACTCAAGGGACAGTAGAAATTGAACAAAAGACACTCGATGGATGGAATTCATTGAGACCTTTTCCATATATCATCTTATACAAATAAAAGGAGACAAAGGTGATAGCCGACGCTTTCTCACGCATGTATACTCTCCTCTTGACTCTAAATTACTTGGATTTAAATACGTCAAGGAATTATATTCTAAAGACCTAGACTTTTGTGAAGAATTTCAATCTTGTAAGTGGTAAATTTTGCATACTTAATGTATTTTTGTTTTGAGAAAATAAGTTGTGTTCCAAATGGTTCTCTAAGAGAATTACTGATTAGAGAATCACATATTGGGGGTTAATGGGGCACTTTGTGGCAATGTTTAAAATTGCGTATTCTGGTATTGAGGCGTTTTTCATTCGTGAGGCGAGGCGTAAGCCTCAAGGCGTTTTGAGGCGTAAGCTTCAAAATCAAAAGATTGCGTAAACATAAGATGATAAATTTTTTATATACTAATGAGTGAATAATATAAACATAAAAAAAAACATAAAAAAGCATAAGATATGGAGTGAAATCAAAATATCTCAATAATAAGACAACATGAAATATAGTTCAACTCAAAATTCTATCTTTCCCAAATCTCAGTATTCTTTTCATTAAAATATAATTTCAATTTCCAAAAATAAATAGCAATGACATATCACATAAGAACTCATAAATCATCAGCACTGTTATCACTAAGGGTTTCTTCATTTGAATCATCATTATGATGAACTGCTCTCTCCCTTTCCACCTCCCCTATAGAGTCCAATGTCGGGCATTTCTTCAAGATTTATGTAAATTTTAATATATATAGCGTGAGGCGTAAGCCTCATGCCAGTGAGGCGAGGCGGGCCTCGACCAAGTTGAGATGCAAGCCTCATAAAAAATTTTGAGGCGTAAGCATCGAGGCATTTTTTACTAGAATTGCGCAAATGCAGGCCTCAAGGCGAGCCTCATATTGCGCAATTTTAAACCATGCTTTGGGGTAACCAATACTACAACTATTATACAAACACTTTTTTTGTCACAAATTTGTAGTGAGTGTGTTACTTGCAAACAAGCCAAATCTAGAATGCAAAACCATGGCTTATATATGCCATTACCTATTCCTCATGAAGCATGGGTAGTTATATCAATGAATTTTCTATTAGGTTTATAACAATAACAACAAGCCTTTAGCCCACTATGGGGTCAGCTACATGAATCCTTTTTCACCATTGTGGTCTGTTAAGAGTGAAATTCACATCTAAATCTAATAAAGAAATGACATTTATAATAATTTATAACCAAGTTTATTTAGGTCTACCTCTACCTTTCTTAACATAAGTCAAATATAATACATCTACTTTTTAACCGAGTCATCGGAAGGTCGTCGTGCTATGTGACCACCCCGAATTAAAAATGGGAAAGATTCAATATTTGTAATAGTTGATAGATTTTCTAAAATGATACATTTTATTCCCTATCATAAACCTGGTAATGCTTCAAAAATTGCTAATTTATTCTTCAGTGAAATTGTGAGATTATATGAAATGCCTAGGACTATTGTGTTGAATAGAAATGTCAAATTTTTAAATTATTTTTGAAAAACTTTATGGTGCAAATTAGATACTAAACTATCATTCTCTATCAATTGTCATACACAAATGGATGGTCAGACTGAAATTGTAAATAGAGTCTTGTCTACTTTGTAGGGAGCTATTATTATAAAGAATATTAAAACTTCGGAAGAATGGTTGCCACATGTTGAGTTTGCTTATAATCATATTGTTCATTCTGCTACTAAGCTTTCATCTTTTGAAATTGTGTATGATTTTAATCCCTTAACTCCATTAGATTTATCTCCTTTTCCTGTAACGGGAGATTTTAATTTAAATGGTAAAAAGAAAGCAAACTTTGTAAAGCATATTCATGCGAAGGCGAGAATTAATGTTGAGCAATGAACTGAAAAATGTGCTAAGCAAGCCAACAAATATCGTACCACATAACCCTTGCAGCCGGGAGATTAGATTTGGTTACATCTATGTTGCACCGATATGGATACGGCGGCACATATACGACACGATACGGATACGGGACACGTCAATTCTTAAAAATACAGGATACGGGTACAGCGCGGTCACAGCATTATAATTTATAAATCATGCATAAAAATTAAGAAAGCAATCAAAGCATAATAATTAAAATTACAAAAAAAAAAGCAACATCATTTCTAGCATTGTAGCTTATAATATCAAAATAAAAGTAAGTAATAAATGTATAGTAAAACAACAAAAGCATAACATAATGAAGTTTCAACTTTTCAATAAAAGGAATGATAAGATTAGCTTCTTCAGTGGTTTGTCTTTCATCAAGTGAAAGATTAGCAATTTCTAATATTCTCATATCATCAAGAGACTCAAATCCATCTCGGAAATGAGAGAACCTCGCTCACAGCCATGGAAGTAAATACGACGCGTCTTTTTTTTGGCTTTTTTTATTTTTCAACGAACACGCTTATCGAATACGTGTGTCCTTTAAAAATTAAATAGTAATTTAGTTGGATAAAGCAAAGTCATATCCGACATGTATCGGCGCCGTATCGGAGGCGTATCCGTGTATCTATGTATCAAATACAACACGCCTTCATAAATAGTTGTATCGGTGCAACATAAGGTTACATAAAGGAAAAAAAAAATTCAAATCAAAGAAGGTCCAAATTACTTCCAAGAGTAGGACCATTTGCCCCAAAATAAGTATACGATTTGCCCCAAAACGTACTCTATTTTTCCCCCACATATGAAAATGCCGAATTTGATTTCATTAAATTCTATTATAAAGTCTGAACATTTCAATATATAATTTGTATATTCATTAATAGCTTAAAAATAGTTAATTAATAATTTGATATCATTTAATGAAATGTATAACAAAGAAATTAAATCAATTATTATATTTTGTAAACACTGCAGCATTTCCACTATAACCCACATGCAATGGTCTGATGTTTGGGAGTGCGATCATACGGCTAGCAAGAGGAATTAGTGGAGTTATAGTATATAATTATATTGCTAGTGGAATATAGCAATATTATATATATCAACTTGACTTAAGCACTAAAGCATTTCCCTCATTCTATCTCACCCGTCACTGGTTCTCTTCGAGTTCAAGCTGAGGGAAAATCTGGGAGGATTGCTGGGTTGCTAGCTGTTGCGGCTGACTTCTGAAATTAAGAAATTGCTGCTTTCCTGCTGTTATAAAGTGTTGTAGTTAGAACATAAACGTGAGGAAATCAGTGGTTATTGATTTTACTAGCTTAAATTTTGAAAATTCAAGTTAGTTGTTGAATTTAAGTACTAAAATCAGTGTTTTTTGCTGTTTAAACTGCAGTTGTTTGCTTAAACAATCAAGATAAGGGTTGTTATTTATGGTTTTGTGCTGACCCAATGGAAAAACAAAGAGTAAGAGCTGATATAATGTTGCTGAAATTGATAAGTTGTTGCAAAGTTTGTTAAATTTTGCTAGAATGCGACCACAATGCTTTGCTAAATTTTGCTAGAATGTGACCATAATTACTGAAAACAAGCTTTGAATGTAGTATAACAACAACATCAAGCCTTTATCCCACTACGTGGGGTCGGCTACATGAATCCTTTTTCTTCATTGTGTCCTATTAAAGGTCAAATTCTCGTTTAAATCTAATAAAGAAAAGTCATTCCTAATATTTTCTAACCAGGTCTTTTTAGGTCTGCATCTACCTTACTTAACATAAGTCAAATCTAATACCTCTACTCTCCTAATCAAGTCATTGGAAGGCCGCCGTTTTATGTGACCAAACCATCTAAGGCGACTCTCTCTAATCTTATCTTCTACTGGAGCTACTCCAACCTTTTCACGTATATACTCATTTTGTGTCCTATCTCTAAGGGTAAAGCCACTCATCCACCTGAGCATCCTCATCTCTGCCACAATTAACTTAATATTATGCTTCTCTTTTAATGACCAACATTCAGCACCATAAAGCATTGCAGGCCTCACTACCATTTTATAGAATTTTCCCTTAAGTTTGAGAGGTACTTTTTTATCACACAACAAGCCGGATGTATTCCTCCACTTCAACCATCTAACTTGAATTCTGCTGATAATATCCCCATCTATTTCACCATCACTCTGAATAATAGATCCAAGATATCTAAAACGTGTAATCTTATTAATGACTTGATCGCCCAAAGTCACAATCCCCTCACTAGGTCTATTACTACTAAAATTACACTCCATATATTCTGTTTTAGATCTACTCAGGGGAAACCTTTAGTCTCTAATGTTGACCTCCATAATTCAACTTTACTTTCAACTCCCTCCCTAGTCTTATCAACAAGAAGAATATCATCAGCAAAAAGCATACACCAAGGTACATCCTCTTGCAAATGTCTAGTGGGAACATCCATGACTAAAGCAAAAAGATATGGGCTTAAGGCGGATCCTTGATATAACCCAACCGAAATAGGGAAATACTTGGTCAAACCACCTTGTGTTTGAACACAAGTAATCGCTCCTGCATACATATCTTTAATGATTTGAATATAAGCATTATTAACTCCTTTCTTTTCAAGAACTTTTTTGGTCAAACCACCTTGTGTTTGAACCTACCTGCATGAATCCAAATTGATTTTGAGAAACATTAGCATCACGCCGCAACCTATGCTCCATAACTCGCTCCCATAGTTTTAAAGTATGACACATTAACTTAATTCCTCTATAATTCGCACAATCTCGTGCATCACCTTTATTCTTAAAAATAGGAATTAACACACTCATTCTCCACTCATCTGGCATCTTTTTAGTCTTCAAAATAATATTAAAAGTTTAGTAAGCCAAGAAATACCTTCATCTCCTAAGCATTTCCACACCTCTATTAGAATATCATCAGGTCCAACAGCTTTTCCACCCTTCATTTTTTTAAAGCCTCTCTAACCTCGATTTTACTAATACGCCGATAAAAACATAAACCTTTATTTTCATTTAGGGTGCTAAGGCACTATAGTCAATCTTATTTTTCACAATTTTCATTAAAAAGTCTAGCAAAATATCTCATCCACCTTTGTTGAATATCATCTTCTAAGAAAAGTATTTTTTTATCTTCATCCTTTATATACTTCATTTGAACTAAATCCTTACTACTCCTATCTCTTTGTTTGGCTAACTTATACATATATCTTTCTCCCTCCTTAGTATCTGATCTATTATATAAATCACTAAAAGTTAAGGTCTTCGCATCGCATATTGCTTTCTTATATTCCTTACGAGCACCTTTATATCTTTCTCAATTATCAGAATTTTTAAAATTAAACTAATTTTATAACAAATCTTCTTATTATTAATATTTTCTTGCACATTTGGATTCTACTACCAACTATTTTTACTATTAGGAGCTTTTCTCTTTGATACTCCAAGTACATTTTTTGCAATATTCTTAATATCACTAACCACTTTATCACATATAATATTAGCATCCTCATGCACAGATAAAATCTTAAGATCTAAAATCTTACTCTCAAAAGCTTTGAATGCAGTAAGAAGACAAATTCAATGGGTTGTTATTGAATCCAATTTAGGGAAAAAAAAAGAGTTAAGAAAGGAATTTGAAAGGATGACAAAAAGTTTGACGGAGGTTGTATATAGAAGAAAAAGAAGACAGGGAATTGTAAGAGCGCAAATTGCAAACAAGGTGAGGTACTCAATAATACATAGAAATAATAAAAAGTTTATATAATTACAAATTGATATTTATCTTGTTTATAATAGCATTTTTTCCCATGATAGCATGTGTTTCAAATAGTTCAATTGCTTCATATGTGAATTACATGTAGTTGATTCCAATTTATATAATTGTTGGAAATGATTATGAAAAGGTACCTGAAATGAAGGAGAGTATAAGTGCTTTTAAGTCATATGTTGGGGGATAAGCCTGCACCAGTAAGGGCAAAAAACCTAACGATGTAAGCCTATACTCTCTTATTCTAAAAGTTGAGAATTTGAACCCAACCTTGAATGAGAGAGCAACTTCAATTCTAAAAGTTGAGAATCTAGACCCAATCTTGAATTGAAAGACCAAAAAGGGTGCACAAACTTATAGACATCATATGACTAGTTTGAAGTTGTTAATTAGACAGCAAAAAGGGAAAGAAATGCTACGCATTTCTTACTATCATTATAGAATTTCAATATGTTTTACCTATGTTATGAAATTCTAAATTGTTAAACAATGTTATTATTATTTATTTTACATTGCTGGTGTATTTCATTGAGCCCTAGCTCATCAGCAGTTGTTATACTACAGGTAAGGGAAAGGAGTTCGTAGGGCACTAGGCGAGAAAGAGGTGACCATCCGTTTTTGGTGTAAATATGTTTTGGTGTACAAAGAGATCTTAGAGGAGATCTAAAGAATAGTTGTATAAACCTTTTGATATGTAACTAAAGTTCAAAAGTTTTAGTAGAGCTATGTCTTTGTTTTAATTATGTTGATGTTAGGTAAGGTATATTACATGCTTCCTATTATTAAGAGTAGAGTTTGATCTGTTGAAGTTCTTCTCTGTTATACTTCAGTTTGAATGTTAGAGGGTGAGCCAAACTGGGGTGTGACAGAAATTGATATCAAAGCCTAATTAAAATCAAATGGAAGCATAATCGGATTTAGACTATGAAGTAGGATGAGATATTACGAAAATGATATATACAAAGCTATAGGTTGAATCAAGGTTTAATGGAATTATGCATAATATTATAGTACAATAGCACATATGCATAACAGGCTTTTTTTTAATGCTTTAAAATGTTTATGTTTATTAATATGAGTATATGTATTATATGAATTATATACATGCATACAAATAATTATGTCTGAGTTGCCAGAAAGAATGACTGGTCAGTCTTCCAGGCTAGATACGGAAAGAGGAATACATGAAGGAAATAAGTCTAAGGAGTTTCAAGATATTGTGCAATTGATCTCACAAGTGGTAGATAAAATAGCATCTATGGAGAAATCTTCTACCAGCAGTAGACCTAGATCTGAAGGTGACAGTGAAGTGGATCGACATTTAAAATTATTTCAGATTTTTAAACCGCCAGCATTTAAAGCTACAAGTGATCCACCAGTGGCTGATGACTGGTTGTTGAAGATTTGAAAGATTTTAGATGGTATGATATGTCCTGAAAACAGAAATGTATCATTAGTTATATTTGTGCTAGAAGGAGAAGCAGAAAGGTGGTGGCAAGCACAACATAAGGAAAAATTTGGACAAATGCCTATCACTAGTATACATTGGGACGATTTTGTAAGGGTATTCATAGACTGGTTTATTCCTCCTTTAGCCAGACTAGCTCTGCAAGACAAATTCTTCAATCTTACTCAGGGTTCCAAGACAGTTATGCAATATGAAGCTGAGTTCACTTCTTTGTCCCGTTATGCGCCACACTATGTCAGCACCAGGAGGAAAAGTGTTACAGATTTTTGAGATGCCTGAGGGATCAACTACGACTGGCATTGGCGCCTTTTGATATCAGTGAAGTTTCAATTTTAGTGGAGAGAGTCAGGAGGATTGAAAATGAGTTGAATTTTTCTAAGTACGGTTTGGAGCAACAACAAATAAGAAAAAGGAAGATATTTGAAAAGGATGATCGATTCAGAAATAAGAAGTCAAAGTTGGAAGATAAGCAAAAACAGAGTAAGCTTGAAAAACCTGTGTGAGCAGTATGGGAAGCGACATTTTTGTCAGTATTTGGTGGGATCTGGCGGATGTTTCAATGTGGTGAGTTAGGTCATCGCAAGGTAGACTGCCCTCTAGAGAGAAGACTCAATGCTAGGCCACAGGGATATCAGGGGTATCAGGAACAAACATAACATAAGAGATATATGGAAGGCAATCAGACAGGAAAAACTCAATTTCAAGGAAGGCCAACAGTACAAGGAAGACCACTAGTTCAGCTTAAAGGAGAAGCATCATATGTTAAAGGCAATCAACATGTGAAGACTAGAGTGTTTGTTATTACACCCCAAGAGGCTAAAGATTCAGAGGAGGTGGTGACAGGTATACTTTTGATTTCTAACAAGTTTGGCAGAGTTCTTTTTTATTCTGGTGCATCCCATTCGTTTATTTCTGAAGAATTATATTCCGATTTATCTTTTGAGACTGCATGTTTTATGCCTACCTTATATATTAAGATGCCAACGGGGGGTAGTTTGCCTGCTAATAGGATGTGCCTTATAAATTTGAATATTCAGGGTTACAAATTTCCAACATAATTGATTATAATGCCTATTAAAATGTTTGACATCATCTTGGGAATGAATTGGTTAGTTAAACATTTCGCTACAATTGAATGCTGGAAGAAAAGAATAAAATTTAATTTACCAAATGTGAAGACATTTAATTTCCCCGGTGAGAAGAATACAACTTCCTCTCTTGTGAGTGCATTGAAGATGGGTAAATATAGTATTCTTAGCCAAAATGGAGGTCTTAAATAAAGATGTTCAGGCATTGCAGAATGTTTCAGTTGTCTTTGAATTTTTAGATGTATTTCCTGAAGAATTACCTGGATTACCACCTGAAAGAGAAGTCGAATTTGGTATAGAATTACAACCAGGAACATCAGCAATTTCAAATCTCCTTATAGGATGGCCCTAAAGGAATTGCAGGAGTAAAAAATGCAGTTAAAAGAATTGATGGATAAGGGATTCATCCGAACTAGCTATTCACCTTGGAGTGCAGCTGTACTTTTTATTAAGAAGAAAGATGGATCCATGAGAATGTGCATTGATTATAGAGAGCTGAACAAAGTAACAATCAAGAACAAATATCCACTACCCCGTATAGATGACTTGTTTGATCAGATAGCCGGTGCCACGATATTTTCCAGAATTGATTTAAGATTAGGATATCATCAAGTGAGAGTTAAAGAAGCAGATGTCAGTAAGATAGCTTTTGGGACCAGGTATGGCGACTTTGAGTTTAGAGTTATGCCTTTTGGGTTGACAAATGCTCCTACTATCTCTATGGATATGATGAATCGGATTTTCAAAGAATACATAGATAAGTTTGTGATTATTTTTATTGATGACATTCTGATATACTCGGGGATGAATGATGAGCATGCTAAACATTTAAAGATAATTTTAGAGACATTGAGGAAAAATTGATTGTATGCAAAATATTTAAAATGTGAATTTTGGTTAAGAAATATTTTCTTATTGGGGCATATTATTAGTGGTGAAGAAATTTCAGTAAAGCCACAGAAAGTGAAAGCAATTATGGAATGGCCTACACCAAAGAATGTTACAGAGGTTCGTAGTTTTTTTGGACTAGCAGGATATTATAAAAGGTTTGTTAAAGAATTTTCACAGATTGCTATGCCTTTGTCTAAACTATTGAGGAAGGAGTTAAAATTTGAATGAACAACTGAATGTAAGAAAAGCTTTCCGCCATTAAAAAAGCATCTAACTACAACACCAGTATTGACACTTCCCTCAGGAACAGAAGGATTTCAGATTTACAGTGATGCATGTTTAAAAGGTTTGGGATGTGTTCTAATACAGAATAAAAGAGTGATTGCATATGTATCTCGATAGTTGAAGCCACATGAAAGAAATTATCTAAATCAAGATTTGGAGCTGGCTGCAGTGGTATTTGCTTTGAAGATTTGGAGGAATTATCTATATGGGGTAATATGTGAAATTTTTATTGATCATCAGAGTCTAAAATACATATTTTCGCAAAAAGAATTAAACTTGCGACAAAGAAGATGGTTGGAACTCATTAAAGATTATGATTTGGACATCCAATATTGTTCAGGAAAAGCTAATATTGTGGTTGATGCTTTAAGTCGCAAGTCTATAGGGATGATGAACTGGAAGATTACTCAGGAGGTTCAATTGATCAAGGAAATGAAAAATCTGCAATTGGATATTTGAAACTTCAAAAATGTGGAATATTTACATCAAATGACCGTAAAGCCCACTTTAACAGATCGTATTAAAGAAGCTCAAAAGCTTAGTAGTGAATCTTCAAAATTGATAGAGCATGTCCAATCAGGGAAAAGACCCGATCTTTCTATTGATGTTGATGGAATCATTAGGCATAAATCCCAGTTGTGGGTACCCAATGATCAGGAGTTGAGAAGAGAAATTTTGCAAGAAGCTCATCATTCTGGCTATACAATTCATCCGGGCAGTACCAAGATGTATAAAGACTTGAAAGTAATATTCTGGTGGCAATGTATGAAGAAAGATGTTGCTGAATATGTAGCTATGTGTGAAGCATGTCAAATTGTGAAAGTTGAACATCAAAAACCTAGTGGATTACTGCAATCACTATCTATCCCTAAGTGGAAGTGGGAAGAAATTGGAATGGATTTTGTGATGGGATTTCCCAAATCCAGACAAAGACGTGACAGTATTTGGATAATTATTGATAGACTAACTAAATTAGCTCACTTTTTACCTATCAAGCAAACAGATTCAGTAAACAAATTGGCACGACTATATGTGAAAGAAATTGTCAGATTGCATTGTATTCCAAAAGTCATTATCTCAGATAGAGATGGTTGATTTACTTCGAGACTGTGGAAAAGCATTCATGAAAGCTTGGGTACAAATCTATATTTCAGTACAGCTTGTCATCCTCATACTGATAATCAATCTGAAAGAACCATTCAAGTACTGGAGGATTTATTGAGATTATGTGTTTTGGATTTCAAAGATAGCTGGGAAGATCACAAACCATTGATAGAATTTGCCTACAATAACAGTTACCAATCCAGTATGCAAATGGCACCATATTAAGCACAGAACCCCCTTAACTTGGGTTGAGGTAGGAGAAAGATAGTTAATGGGCCCAGAACTGGTGGATGAAGCAATAGAAAAAATCAGATTAATTAGAGACAGATTAAAAGCTACTCAAGACCACCAGCAAAAGTATTATGAGCCTAAGCACAGAGCAACAGAGTTTGAAGTAGGTGACTTTGTATTCTTGAAGGTTAAACCTATGAAAGGTACAACTATATTTGGTAAGGGAGGCAAATTGAGTCCTAGGTTTATTGGACCTTTTGAAATTGTTGAAAATATTGAAAAAGTTGCTTATAGGCTTGCTCTTCTAGCATACATGTCAGATATACATAATATTTTTCATGTATCACTGCTAAGGAAATGGGTTACCGATGCCCATCAACGAATCTCACATGATGATATTGAGTTACAAAAGAATTTGACTTATACAGAAGAACCCGAAAGAATACTAGATTTTGATACTAAAATGCTCAGAAACCATCAGACTCCTTATGTTAAAGTAAAATGGAAATATAGGCCAGAAAAAGAAGCAACCTGGAAAGGGAAGAAGACATTAGATTGAGATTCTCTCATTTGTTAAAGACTGCTAAAGCAATGAATTTTGAGGATGAAACTTTATAAAGGAGGGGTGAATTATAATACTCAAAAGTTTGTAAAAAAAAAAAAGGAAAGCATACTATTTGCACCAAAATGTTACTCTATTTTTTCCCCCACATATGAAAATGCCGAATATAAAGTCTGAACATTTCAATATATAATTTGTATATTCATTAATAGCTTAATAATAGTTAATTAATAATTTGATATTATTTAATGAAATATATTACAAAGAAATTAAATCAATTATTATATTATGTAAACACTGCAGCATTTCCACTATAACCCACATGCAATGGTCTGATGTTTGGGAGTGGGATCATACGGCTAGAAAAAGAAGTATTAGTGGAGTTATAGTATATTATTATATTGCTAGTGGAATATAGCAATATTATATATATCAACTTGACTTAAGCACTAAAGCATTTCCCTCATTCCATCTCACCCGTCATTGGTTCTCTTCAAGTTCCAGCTGAGCAAAAAACTGGGAGGACTGCTGGGTTGCTAGCTGTTGCGGCTGACTTCAGAAATTAGAAAATTGTTGTTTTCCTGCGGTTATAAAGTGTTGTAGCTAGAACATAGAGGTGAGGAAATCAGTGGTTATTGATTTTACTAGCTGAAATTTCGAAAATTAAGGTCAGTTGCTGAATTTAAGTACTAAAATCAGTGTTTTCTACTATTTAAACTGTTGTTGTTTGCTTAAACCATCAAGATAAGGGTTGTTATTTATGGTTTTGTGCTGACCCAGTGGAAAAACAAAGAGTAAGAGCTGATATAATGTTGCTGAAATTGATAAGTTGTTGTTGCAAAGTTTATTGAATTTTGCTAGAATGTGGCCACAATGCTTTGCAGAATTTTGCTAGAATGTGATCATAATTGCTGAAAACAAGTTTTGAATGCAGTAAGAAGACAAATTCAATGGGTTGTCATTGAATCCAATTTAGGAAAAAAAAAGAGTTAAGAAAGGAATTTGGAAGGATGAGAAGAAGTTTGACGGAGGTTGTATACAGAAGAAAAAGAAGACAGGAAATTGTAAGAGTGTAAATTGCAAACGAGGTGAGGTACCCAACAATACATAGAAATAATAAAAACTTTATATAATTACAAATTGATATTTATCTTGTTTATAATAGCATTTTTTTCCCATGATAGCGTGTATTTCAAATAGTTCAATTGCTTCATATGTGAATTATAGGTAGTTGATTCCAATTTATATAATTATTGGAAATGATTATGAAAAGGTACCTGAAAAAAAGGAGAGTATAAGTGCTTTTAAGTCATATGTTGGGGGATAAGCCCGCACCAGTTAGGGCGAAAGACCTGACGAGATAAGTCTATACTCTCTCATTATAAAAGTTGGAAATTTCGACCCAACCTTGAATGAGAGAGCAACTTCAATTCTAAAAGTTGAGAATCTAGACTCAACATTAAATTGAAAGACTAAAAAGGGTGCACAAACTTATAGACATCATATGACTTGTTTGAAGTTGTTAATTAGATAGCAAAAAGGGAAAGCAATGCTACGCATTCTTTACTATCAGTATGGAATTTCAATATGTTATACCTATGTTATGAAATTCTAAATTGTTAAACAATGTTATTATTATTTCTTTTACATTGCTGGTGTATTTCATTGAGCACTAACTCATTAGCAGTGATTATACTGCAGGTAAGGGAAAGGAGCCCGTAGGGCACTAGGAGAGAAAGAGGTGACTGTCTGTTTTTGGTGTAAATATGTTTTGGTGTACAAAGAGATCTTAGAGGAGATCTAAAGAATAGTTGTATAAACATTTTGATATGTAAGTAAAGTTCAAAAGTTTTAGTAAAGCTCTGTATTTGTTTTAATTATGTTGATGTTCAGTAAGGTATATTACATGCTTCCTATTATTAAGTGTAGAGTTTGATATGTTGAAGTCCTTATATGTTATACTCCACTTTTAATGTTAGAGGGTGAGCCAAACTGGGGCATGACACTAGTATTGTCCAGCATTGGGGGTGTGCTAATGACCGATTTTATTTTTGGAAGAACATAGGAGGGCGCAAGTAGGATCCATTCAAATTCTCCAGAGTAGGAGGCAATTATTAAGGAAGCTACCGTTGCACCTGAGAGAATTGTTGAAGAGGTCGCTGAGGAACAAGCTATGAATAAGATGCTTGGGCAGCCATCGGCTTCTTTTTTGTATACAATGATCACTTGACCCTGCCTTCCCCTCACAGTAAATTTTGTTGGGGGAATTTGCTGGGAGGCTAGTGACTCTAGAGTCAACAGTCAAGTACAGTGGTGTTGGTGTAGGTGAGCTCTATGTTTTTAAAGGAGCGATTCTTGCTATGGGTGATATCAATTTGAGAGGGCAATAACTTCTCTGAATACCCAAGTAAAAGCTTTGCAAGACCGCAAAAGCTCGATAGAGGCCGAGTTGCACTCGCTGCTTAGCCAAACCAAGCAAAAGGGGTTCCACAGAGTGCTTAGTACGCCGTGGAGAACCTTGACCAACTGGAAAGATTGGCACCGAATATGGTGAAGGATCCTATATTGAAGCGGATCATGTGTGGTTACCATAGTGGTCGAGTTATTAATTCTTTTTCATGATTATTTCTTGTCCATTAGTTTGGACGTGTTAACCCTTGAATGAATAAGATTTCTGATGTCTAAAGATTTCTTACAAAAGAAGAATAGAAAAATAGATTTTCTTTTCTTTTCTTCTTTTTTTTTGAAATTATGTTGAATAGAACGGAGTGGTTAGTATGCCACGGAGCGAGTACGATATGGCTCTTTTGTTGCAAATCTATTTTTTCATGGCTTATGTTTTGATGATTGACAAACACTGTTTCTCTTGGACTGCTTGTTGCTTCTAACTTTTCAGGAATCGAAGATCGGACGATCAAGAAGAAGTCAGTTCAGGATTGCGTAGGTTTAGGGTTGAGTCAGTCTGTACTTTTTTACCTTTTGAGTCCACTTGTAATGGTCAAGAGACTGATGCTAAGTAACCCTACACACACACTTTGCCACTAATCTTGTCTTGTATCTTTCCAGTGTGCCATCAGCTTTATATTTTATAGAGAACACTCATTTGCAGCCGACCGATTTTTTTCCTATTGGTAAATTGATGATCTCCCATGTATTATTCTTTCTAGGGCCTGTATTTCATCTTTCATAGCATTTTTCCAATTTTTATCAGATAAGGCCTCAAAAATATCCTTAAGAATATAGATATCTTCTAGTATGAGGGAGGAGATGAGCTTACCTTACTTCCAGGAGATGGTTTAGACTCTTGGACTTGCTTTGGAGCATAACTCGAGCTTGTACGCCTGGAATAAACCTTCCCAAATCTAATGACAGCTTTGTCATTTGTTTCCTATCTTGGGTTTCAGGTTAATCCCAAGGTTTGATGACAAAAACACTAAAATACAACAGAACTTGATATGTGCATGGCTCACTTAAAAGTTTAATTTAACTAATATTTCATCAATCAAAATTGTTCCATAAATCAACAACCTCTTTTAATTCCGAGGCATTTAAAAGTCTATGCATTTTGATATTGCCATTATCCTGTGATTTAATCAAAGACATCCATAGAGAAAATGCTGATTCATCTAATAAAGATGATCAAATACTTGAAATTGTGTATGTCACTAGTTTTAATCAATTTAAACATAATTAATCATTTCGGTTTTATATTGGAAGGCCATAACATAGAAATCTAAATGGAAGGAGAAAGAGATAGGACCTCAACACAATGTCAAAATTGAGCACAAACATCTCCCTTAACTTCAGATGGGTCCAAAGATTGGAAAGGAGCAAACCATGGCTCCAAGGTCCTCTCTCAAAGATGTGATCTACCAAGCTCATGATCCATCTACTAGAATTTAGGAGAGATATTTCCTCAACATATTGAATCCTAAACTAAAAAATGAAGAATAACTGAATGAATAGAAGGTAAGCTATTTTCCCTTTGTAAAGAATCTTTGTTTACATACAATGAAGAAAAGAGATACGAGCTATTTCCTCAACATATTGAATCCTAGATGCCCATGACGACATGGGCTTCCTGAGAAATCATTTGATGACCCACTTCTCTATCAGTCATATCCTATTAAGACTAGACTTGCTTAAGCTTAGAGTTCTCCATTGATAAAGCATGAACGGCAGTCTGCTATAGTTGATAGAAAAGACGACTCAAAAGAAATTTCCAGTAGATAAGAAAGTGTTGACATTTATTGAGAAATGTGTCTGATCATAATTATTATAAAAGCATTGGGGATTTCTCAACCATATATAAACCTAAATGGTAATTCAGAGAATAATCAGTGTTCGAATAAGCATAAATTTGCATCAAGGATTGCCTTTGCTTTGTATGGAATGAAATTCTACATAGGTCATTTAGGTCATTCCGTAAAAGTTTTTTTCCTTCAGATTTTATCTAGCTTCGTCTTTTTTCTTAATTCAAAAGCATCTCTTTTCTACTAAGGGGTTGTTTGGTTGAAAGTAAAATTGGTGTAAAGTAAAGAGAATGCAAGGTTTTTAAAAATTTTGGTGCTTGGTTGGATGAGAAAGAAATGAAAAATAAAGTATAGTAGATGTAGTGTAAAACAATTTAGCTCATTTTTTAGGTAAACGGTTCTCGTTTAGACGGCAAGCTAGCTCGGCCACGAAAGGCAACTGCCACCCATCGTCGTTGGCCGCCGCATACCACCCATGGTCGGCCACCAACTCTGCCGCCGGCTACCGGCCCCCGCCGCCGCAGCCACACACCGCCAACCATCACCCGCCAGTTGCCACCATCTTTAAATTTTACACTACATTCATTTTACTTTAAACCAAACAAAAAAAAAAAGCATTCGCATGAATTTACTTTACACTCATCCAAACAACTCTAAAGTATTATTTTTACACTATATTTCTTTTACACTACATTTCTTTTACATTGCATTCCTTTTAACCAACCAAACAGCCCATAAGAGATTTAAGTGATTGCTTGTCTTTAGACTAACAACAACATATTTTGTTAATCTCTTTCGCTCGACTCCTTCATTTATTAATTGATCTGGTTAAAATAAGCTCAACCCCAAAACTTGAAATAAATGATAGCACTGAGGCAGTTATATGAATAGAATGTTTTACTAGTAGACACATCTCCAACTCTCACAATAATTGTTTGGGAGTTAACCTCAAAGGGGTTTCTAGAATAACCTCCTAATTCAGCCATACTCCTTGCAATAATGGCTGTTGAGCATGCAAAGGATATCCAAAGGTTCAAGCAAAATTGAATGAAGTTGGCGGAGCAGCTTTTTATTTCCATGAATATATCTATGGTGCCCACAATTCTTATAAGTCACTAGCATATCACACGCACCAAACCTTTCCGAAGAATTCATGGGTTTTGAAGAGGGCCAAGTGTTGACCTCACTTTCATCAAGCTCGAACTTAACCATTGTACAAACATCTTGATTGGCTCTGAGATGCTCGGTTCGAACATTGGGGTACCCACACACCCGATGATTTGAACTCAAATTCCCGATTAGAACAGCATCCTAGTCACACACCCATCACCCCCTCGTCTTGCCAAAATTGCTACCTTTGCTTGATCGTGCATCTTACTGCGAACATGATCCTGTATCGATCATGCGCATCTTGTTACAAGATGAACTCATCAAGTCATTAGCAACCTTACTCTAGTATCCTACCTCTCATAGCCCTAAAGCCTCTTCCAAACTTTATTAGAGGAGAAGAGGCTTCCTTGGGCTGAGTGACTCAATAGGAGAGTCAAGAACCAGGCCAACAGTGACCTTGCCAAATTCTCTTCCAATATACACAGCCCAGAAAAATAAAATATCTGTCATATGATGGAAATATTAATTGCTATTGTTAGAAAGAGGTGTACAAAACTAAACACCATCCCTTCCATTATCATTGCTCTCCACATTCCTAAATTATTCATGAACATACTATCCATTTAAAAACAAAAAAATTAACCTAAACTGCATTATAGTGTTTTATCCTACTCATTGTTTATTTTAGAATCAAACTATGAGGATAGGATATTATAAGGATTGAGGACTTTACTATCTCAATACAAGTAATCACATCCATCAATCTTATCTATCTAAAAATTTGAAATTTTTTTCAGACGGGTCATTTATCATTTTATTGTATTGTATTCTAGATTTTCTACATTATTAAAAAAAAAAAAAAACATCATCCATCAATCCTCTCAAACTGAAACTCCACAACAAAAGGAGTTTGCATTGTAACAAAATGAAAAATTTGTCAAATTTTTAAGACCAACAGGGCTTGTTCTTTGAGAGGAATGTTTTGAAACCTTACTGAGGGAAAGTTTTCTCAATTGCTACATTTCTAATCAATCACCTTCTCGACGAAATATTACAAAATAAAACACCGATTAATCCCCTCATAACTTTTTTTTCCTAACATAAAACAAGCACCTCTGCTAAGACCTTTTAGATGTGTTGCCTGCATCCATATCCATAAAAACTATCAAAACACTAAATTTAATCCAAGGGCCCCTTCTTTGCTTACATCTTTAAATCAAAAAGAGTATAAGTATTACCATCCAAGTTGCAGAAATGTCTATATTGCCCAAGACCTTACCTTGTCGAAAATAAAAATTTCTAAAATTATGGTTGCCTTCAAAGGAAGCCTTAGAATGAAGACAACATCGATTTTCTAAATCTTCGTATCCCAACATCTACCCAACCAACCGAAATAACTTTGATTAGCCCTAATACCACTCCCTTAAGATAGATATAGCCCACTCTGCAAACAACCTTAACAATACCTATATAATGAACCTAAACAATTACATGATGTAAACTGAAGAAAAGGTTAAAAATGCTCAACTATAAATCAAAGTGTGCTCAACAATTTAAATCTACGTAGAAACAATTACTATGTAGTGAAGGAACGAACTCTATCTATAATTCAAAATCATCATGATACATGCCTTCTTACTATTCTAAGAAAAAGGGCATGAAAATGCATCAAACACCCAATAGTCAACTTTAGTTATCTTTCCAACCTTTCCACATCCCTGACAATCAAACACAAAAAGATGCTGGAGAAACTTTTGCGCCGAACACAAAACTAAACATCTTTTGGATACTTCTATCCGTGAAAATCAAACTCATATGGTCTTTACATATTGAGATATAAAAAAGACATCTCTATATGATAAATAGAAGTCTACATGAAACCTCCACCATGTTTTAATAATGAATTCAAAACTATGTATGTATATTGAAGTAAGCCTTATATGAGTTCAAACAATCCCCAGAGCATATAGTTTGAGAGATTCACCAAATTTATGGGAAAGATGAATTCCAAGCAAAGTCTTTGAGATTGCACTCGATCCATAAGAAAACGTAGAGGTAAAATCACATTCTATTACTTTATATGAATGATATAATTATAACTAGAGATGACTATAAGAAAATGATGATAACAAACGGCAGCCTATTCAAAAAACATAGAGAGATTTCAGAAAACTCAAATACTTCCATGGAATAAAAGTGACTCACTCAAAGGCTAGAATTTTCATCTCCCAACAAAAATGCATTTGAATCTACTTAATGAAACAAATATGATGGGATGCAAACCGTCAGAAGTTCTAATTGATTGCTACCATAAGATTAGAAAAGCAGGCGGAAAAACAGAGGTTGATAAAGGGAGGTGTCAAAGGCTAATTAAGAGACTTATTTACCTTGCGCATACAAGTCTAGATAGAGCTTATGCCATTCATTTACAAGCTCAAGTTATTTCATAGATTTCATATATAACTCTTCAATACCTCAAAGCAACCTGGGAAATGAACCTTAATAAAGATAAATAAAAGACTACTTAGAAGAATACACAAAAACTAATTGGGCGGTATACCTCATAGATAAAAAAATCTATTGCTAGTTATCGCACCTTCCTAGAAGGTAATCTAATCACTTGGAGATGCAAAAAAAAGCATACAAATCTACTATTGAAACTAAATTTTATGCAATGGCCCAAGAAATTTATTTTTAATAGATTAAATCATCTAAATGACTTGAGAAGAAATATTGGAACATACTATGAAGTTATAGTTCAATAATAGAACAATAATCAACATTGCCTGCGACCCAGTACAAAATGACAAAACCAAACACATTGAAATCGATCGAAACTTCATCAAAGAAAAATTATAAAGTAGATTAATATGCATCTCATATGTTAAGACAAAAAAGCAATTGGTCAATATCTAATTAATAGTCTCCCAATGACTAATAGATGGTAGCCTCCGACCCATGGGAATCCCAATCCATTGGATGCTCTCTTGGATTGCAAGTTGTAGTTATAATCTCACTTATTCTCATAGGTGCATCTAGGGGTGTGAACGAGTCGAGCTGATCTCTAGTTTTTGAGCTCGGCTCATCAACTCAGAGAAAAGCCCGAACTCAAGCTCAGCTCATCGCAGTTACATCGGGCTCGATCTCGACTCTCCAGAGAAATTCAAGGCGCCAACTAGTGAGCTTTGCTCACCGAAGAAAGGAGGAAGTGAGGACACCCGATCGTTGGAGTTACACTAGGCTCAAACTCGAGAGCTCGGGCGAAGGATTGACGAACTTCAACAGACCATTGGAAAAGAAGCACTCTTGAAGAAGAAGAAGAAGAAGAAGAAGAAAAAAAACTTGGCAGCAGTTCGAAACTACATTAAAAGCAATTTATTTTTTGCAAATTTTTAGCTGCATTTAGAAAAAAAAACTACATTAAAAGCAATTTATTTTTTGCAAATTTTTAGCTGCATTTAGAAAAAGCATCACTTTTTTTTTTAATACTATAGCTTTTTGTATTTTTTAAAAATGTATATAATTTACTAAAAGAAACTGAGTATCTACCCCTAAATAGTATAAATTAATAAATAGGATGTTTTTTTCTGCTCCTAAATATCAAACAAACTGAGCGAGCTCAAGAGCCGAGGATTTGAATCTCATCAAACTAGAACTTGAGCTCGTTTGATATGCAAGCTTGAATTTGAGCTCGATAAGCTCGACTCATGGAAAACTAGAACTTGAGCTCGTTTGATATGCAAGCTTGAATTTAAGCTCGATAAGCTCGACTCATGGGCTCGTTAACGAGTCGAGTTCGAGCCAGCTCAATTCACTTACACCCCTAGGCATATCTATAGAAACATTTTTAATACTCTGTATATTTTACCCTAGTGATAATTGTCTAAAAATTGATGTTTAACTAGTTGCTTCCAAAGGAGGAAATATTTAGTATGGCATAAAATCTTATTGTATAAAAAAAATGTGTAAAATTCTCAATGAAATACACAAGAATTTAGATCATCACTCCCTTTCTTCAATACTAGCCTATAAAAATATTTGGCAAAGCTTAGAAGCTTTTCAAATCCTACCAAAGAACCTTGCTATGCACTCGAAGTAGATGCTGTTGTAGAACCATTGAAAATTTTGTATATTTTATTTTATAGCTTTTAGCAAGGTACATTTCGCTCAGTTATGTATGAAAATTATTTAGAAATTTATTATCACATAATTCAACACCCCCTCAACCATTTGAAACTATATAAAATATGAAAACATGGGGCTTCTAGATAGCATTAGCAATTAGCTTATGAACTGAGTATGAACAATTATCAAACCATTGAAGTGTAAGTAGCTTACTTGTGCTGATCTACCTCGTTGTTCAGAGGGCAGTGACGGATTTGTGAAATCTCTAAATAAAAAAATTTCGCATTTTCAGCATAATGACAACAAAACATCAACATAAATGAGAAAAGAATGGTGAAGGCTAGATAGTTTGAAGGATGTGATAAATGAAGATAACTGAAAAAGAGCAACAAATATGATAAAAAAATAACAGAGAGAGCCTAACAAAATCTAACAGCAGTTGGCTAAATATTAAGATTAGGTGTTATGCAATGTCTAATTATTGGGAATTTTCAAAACAAAAAAGATAACAAGAATTAAACTGTAGCTAAATGCTATTTTTCAAATAGTTGAAGGAATCAGGAAGTACCTTGACCGCTCATTGTTATAATTTACCTGCAGCTCGCTAAGGCTGAAAAGTAAAGAGAAAAGGTCGAATCCTTAAGCTAACAACAGTAGGGTGATAAGGAATACAGAAGAATCTCCCAAAAAATGCATACTTGGAGTATTGTATATCTAACTGACAGCAACCATCATAAATATTGCGTCCCTACAAAGCAGAAGCCATTAAATAGCTTATCATTTTTGTCACAGAAAAACTGTCAGCATGAAGTAGAGGGGAGGGATAGGGTGAGGACAACTACGTGCAGAGTATTTCTCGCCATAACAGCAGCCGAACGAGACTGATATTGGATGAGGGCTTGAAATCCTACGAAATTAAGAAAAATCATTTTGCAGAGACCTATTAAATACTTTACTGATTTTACAATGGAGGGATTCACAAAATAAAGAACACAACATGTACAATATCAAGTTAATAATAAATAAAAAGCTCGCCATAAAAAATAATACAGATACAACCATATAAAATTGCAAAAACTAGATAATGTTAAAGCTAAATACATAAAGTTCCACAGAAGTTCTCACTGAAGTCTACTGAGAGAAAATAGAGAAGACTGAAAGAAGCTGACCAGCTGACTTCTGAAATGTGACGATCTTTTCCACAAATCCGTGAGGGGAAAACACTTGATGCAGCACATCCACCATTATGGGGTAGAGCATGATGAATTGTAACTAACAAGATTCGATTGGGTTCCGAATCCTGAGCGCTTAACAAAAAACCAGCATAGACAGGAGAGAAGAAAAATGAATAGAGAAGAAGTACAAAAAAAAGAGATCATAAGAAAGAGGTTAGGTAGAGAAGAGAAATGATACATTTTTTGTATAGTCATAGAAGAAAAAAGAGAAGTAATATCAGAGAGAAAGAAAAGAGGCGCACAAAAAAAATTTGATCAAATTTCATCATCTGAAAACTGTTTTAACAAACGCTACAGAATCTAGCAAGTGACAAAAGAAAATGACACTCTTAGCAAAAACACACCCCTTATCAAAATTGCTGAAAATATTAGAGCCTTATTAATCAGTGAATTGACCAGAAAATAATTATCAATGAATAAACATTGGCGCCTAATCCAACACAATGCTGCCCATATCATTAATTCCGTCTCTTTATTGTGACAATTAACAAAATCTATCACAGAGAAAGGCTGTTTAAACTTCAAGATATAATATTAGTACTATGATAAGAGTTTACCAAAATGTGATAAGCACATGTGATATGCTCAACACATAGCTAATAAAAAGAAAGTTTGCACCCACATTTGTACATCTCAAGATAATTCTAAAGATTTCATTCCAATAAACCATGTTGATGGAAATCCTAATGTTTACATTCCTTGGAAATGCAATGGGTAAGCGTGGAATATGAGCTCATTATTATTTTAAGATTTGAGTTGCTTTAGTAATTTTAAAGTTCTAGCATACTTATAATAAGAATGCATATGAGACGGGATAAGTCTTTAACGTTTGATTTCCCTGGTTTGCTGCTTAGACTGCAAGCTGGCTGGATTCTCAGTTTAGTTGTCTAGAATCCCAATTCACGTGAGATCTCCTTGGTTTATTGGTTGGGAATTTGGTGTTAGCACTGTACTTGGGTTGGTGCTTTGAAGGTTGCAATTTATTTGTTCCAAAATATGATTTTGTTGAGTTTTCCTTTATAAATGATTTTCCTGAATGCAGTTTTTTGTTTTTGGCTACCTTTTTTGCTTCATCGGCTTACTCAAATATGCGATTTTCTATTGTGCAAAGATATGTGAATCCCTATTTTGTGATTTTTCACCATAGCAGAGATCAAAAACTTGCTGTTATGCTGAAAATCAAATTGAAATATTGTTCTTTTGCAATTCTAGGCCAAATTATAATATTTCAGCAAACTTACAGTTCTGGATATAATTTTAATTATCAAAAAGGACAGGTTTCTAGGCATGTAAAATTCAGCCTTAGCTTAATTAAATTTCATATTCAACTCAAATTTGTCCGATCAAGTTAGAGTTGAATTTTTTTAAGTGTGACCCAAGTCTTGATGACAACTTTCAGGGCAAAGCCTTTTCTCCTTGTAGCAGCATAAAACCTAAATATTCCCTGCTGACGTATATCATAGTTCTTCTTTCATCAACTATTTTGTGATTGATTTTGGAAATTAAGATTTGGTAACGTTTGCAACAATATGATTTCCCTTCCAATAATGTGATTATTGTATGATTTTATTTTAATCATAGATTTCTGGAAATATTTAAATTTTGACAATCTTCTTTATTATTTGGGCTTCATTGTACTTGTATTCCTATTTGCATAAATA
Organism: Dendrobium catenatum; assembly: GCF_001605985.2. NCBI lineage: Eukaryota > Viridiplantae > Streptophyta > Magnoliopsida > Asparagales > Orchidaceae > Dendrobium > Dendrobium catenatum. The sequence continues at coordinate 925,626 of NW_021319160.1, read as the reverse complement.
GAAATCAATTTTGCCATAATATAGTTGGTAAATTGTGAATTGGATTTGGGTTGGTTTGCTTGTTTATGCATATTATCCTAGATTTGTATTAGGGAAACCGTGCACCCTAAGACATCCCACATCAAACTAGTATCAACTTTTATGGTAGCATCATTTCAACTAGAAGTACGCCATAATAATTGGGACAACCAAAAAAATAATAAAGATGTAATTTAAATGAGATTGGGTAAGATATGATTTTAAACAAATATAATGTGACAATCATCAGGTTCAGAATTATATTCCGAATTCCATCATGGAGGTATGATTATAAGGATTTGACAAATTGGATTGATAAATAAGAAAATTTCTTTGCACGTCATCAAAGAAGTTGACATTATTAAAATGAAATTAGCGAGTCACACTCAATTATTATAGTGAAGTGTTACAAGTGAAACGTATAGGTTGATATGAAACATAAATTTAAAAAGCAATTTCTGTCATTCGAAGGTTATCTCATAGGGGCTAATTATATGAAAAAGTTAAGCAAAAGCTATGCTTCACTTCACGCTTTGCTTACTAAAGGGGAAAAAAATTTCTTGTGCATCAAATTTCACTTAGTGCTTTAAAAACACCGTTTAAAATAGGTCCTAACTAATAACTCATTTGCAATGAAGTCCAAAAGGTGTTATAAAAGCACCACATTAACATGTAAATAATATACATCTACATAATTTTCAAAGACAAGACAATTGAATCCTAACTCTCCCTCACATCTATTGCCCATCATGGATTACACAACCTTTGATATTTGTGTCGCCTTAAATAGTCACATATGCATTTTTCGCATAGTATCATACAAAGTTGATTCTTCAAATTTTGAAGGGGCCAATTTTTCACATTTTAAAAGCCAAGCTCATCAAATTTTTAAAGAAACCAAACTTCAACCTCAATTCTAAAAAACTTTCACAGATCATGTTATTTAGAAGAATTACTTTATCTTACCTTAGATTTTGACAATACTTTTCACATTTGATTGATAATGGATTATCATTGTGCTCTTCAATATCAAATCTACTTTCAAGATGCTATATGTTGTCCCTCACAGAAGAATCACCTAAAATTCAACACTAAGGCTTCGTTTGAGGTTGTTTACTTACTACTTTCTAAAGCGGATTTTTAGTACAAAAATTTTTTTAATTAGAAATTTTTTAATAAAAAGATGTTTTAGAAAGAATTGAAAAAATTGTCCAAAATGAAGCATAAATCTCCTTTTGTTTCCCCTTGAAGGTCTTTCAATCTTACACCCATATATTTTTCCTTATGATCTTTGATTTCCTCGATAGATACTCATTTTCTATCTTTAATTGTAATTACAATACCTTCTTGTGTTGTCTCTAGCTTTGATTCTCTTAATTCTTCACGATGGGTAGATTGACACGGGATTGTGAAACACAACTTTAAAATATGTCCATTCCTTCAAATATAAACCTCTCAACAACAACAATAACATAAAGCCTTTATCCCATTACATGGGGACGGCTACATGAATTATTTTTCTCCATTATGTCCTATTAGGAGTCAAATTATCATTTAAAGCTAATAAAAAATGTCATTTCTAGTACTTTCCAACCAAGTCTTTTTAGATCTACCTCTACCTTTCTTAATATAGGCCAAACCTAATACATCAACTTTCCTAACCAAATCATTGAACAGTCGACATTTTATGTGACCAAACCATCTAAGGCGGCTCTCTCTAATCGTATATGCCACTGGAGCTACTCCAACCCTTTCACATTTATACTCGTTTCACATTTTGTCTCTAAGAGTAAAAAGCCACTCATCCATCTAAGCATACTCATCTCTACAACACTAAAACTTAATTTCTGCCCATCTCAAATCATAGATATATCTTGTAGAATTTCCTACACAGAAAAATTACATGAACATATTCAAAGCTCTAACACCATTGATAAAAAACTAAAGTATGATTGTACATAAAAGAAAATAAAGTCTAAATCAAAAAGCTTAATATAAAACCTAACTGATTCGATTGAAACCTAACTAATTAGATTGAAACAATCAAAGCATTGAGTTGTAGTATTGTCATTGTCGTGGTGTCAGAGTAAGAGTATCCATGAAAAACATATCAAAAATAAAAATTAAAAATACCTATTCCTCATTGCTTCTTGTTTTCCTTTATTTTGGCTAGAAGTCCAATTCTGCAATTATGTACTTATATTTAGATTTTGATAGAAAATGAATTCTCTATTAGTAGTATTTTATTAGTAAAGTAGTCAAATAAACTCACCTAATTTAAAATGACCAAAATAACCATTCAACTTTTAATGAAAAAAATAGCCCCTCTTCTCAAAGGACACTTAAAAGCATAAGTGTAACATAAAATATGAGACTCCTATACTGGCACTGGCAAGCCGTGAGGAGGACCTCCAATGTTGCTTGGTATCTCCTTTTGAACCAATGAACCTTGGAGAGATTGTAACAGGATTCCTCCATACACATCCGCCACAATAAGCACCAGCAAGCCCAGTGGTAAGCCTCGCCCAGTTTGCTACAACAGTTTGATGAGGTAATAATGTAGATATACCTATAGTCAATTTCAAAATAAGATACTAGAAGTATGTTAATTAATGATAATTAGTCATTTGAAGTTATCTAGAAAGATCTATTTGCATATGGAAGCAAAAGCATGGGCTTGGTAACAACAACAAAAATTTGTCACTTTATGTATAAAAATTTCAGACAGCTAAAATGAACCAGCACAAGCTGGAGTGAGCCTACTCATTACAAATAGCAATATGACCATAAGAGATATTAATATATCCCTAGCTGATGAAGGATCATGTGGGCTCCGAAAAATTCCATTTTTGTATATGATCCCGGCCTCTCCACACCATCTGTCTATTTTTCTTTTAAAA